>NW_006408554.1:5982384-5984894 GCF_000296735.1 Chrysochloris asiatica | reverse complement strand
GGGGGAAAGCAACAAAAAGACCTGAAAAATGCAAGTTGAAAGCACATGCTAAAATAAATGGTAAAACTCAGTGAAGTAAGTCAAGTTGGAAAATAGTGAAAGTTGTAGGAGAATGTGTGCATAAGCCTCTAGGAGTCGTTTGTCCAAGTCTTTCTCTCACATGCATACACAGAGATTCTATCTGTTCCATAGATTTTATCTGTTCCAAGTATACTGAAACTTACAGAAAGCATGTGACGTACCTTCAGAAGAGAGATTCTACATTGTCCTGAAGGTTTTATTTCCCCACTTGTGTCTCACATATGCTCTCACCAGGTAGTTCCCTCAGCTGTTAAAATTTTTCAGCTGGTATGCTGCTTCATGTCTGATTGGGGTAGTAACAAAACAGACTGAGAGATAAAGACTAGTTAGGGCAATCTCAGAAGATTCTGGAAAAGATTAAAGACACCTGGAGAATTCACTGGAGCAGCATTAAAAATAAATTACATGAGTGAAGTAATGATTAATGTAGTCACTCCTAGAAACTAGCAAAAATTGGTAAGGAGTTTTTCTCGTTGAGGAGTTTTGGTTTATGTGTATAATGAAATATAATGTAACATTGCTTGCATTTTAAATGACAAATTGTGAAGAAAACTTAGTTTCTAAGACTTGGGGACCTGGTGTGGTGCTGTAGGACTGTTAACCATAAGGTCAGCACTTCAAACCCACCAGTCACTCCTTGTAAACAGTATACAGGGTTACTGTGAGTCTGAACCCGCTCGATGGCACTTAACAACAACAACAATAAATTGGAGTGTACTGTTAATTGCAAGGTTCTGACTTTGTTCACTGAATCTTGCCAGAAGCCTTGTGAACTAATTAAAGCTTCAGGATAATATAGACAGAATTTTAAAGTATTGTCACAAATTAGCCTTTCAGTTAGTTAACACATAAAAATAGGCTTATATCTTAATGCCGTTTCTCCATCGATTATATTATTCATTAGGATACATAAATGTAACTGACATATTTTATCAATTGATCAACAGATAGTTTTGTTAATGGGGAAATGTAACTAAAAATTCTGTAGTCTATCACTGTTTGTTGGTAAGTGCCATCAAGTCAGTTCCAACTCATAGTGACCCTGTAGAGGGTTCTCAAGAAGTGACTGGTGGGTTTGAGCCATCACCTTGCAGTTCAAGTCACCCTTGCATTCCAGTCCTTACCTTACAGCGGTACACTAGGACATTTATAGAATAATAGTTTTTCTAAGATAAAGGTCTTAGATCAACATCGTACATCCGAATTTTGGCGTAGGTGAAGGGAACAAAAAATGGGCCATGTTTAGGTATATAAGCAGTGTGTGTGTGTGTGTGTGTGTGCATACTTTCTAGGTAAGAGTAAATAAAATGTTAGGAATATAAAATGCTCTTTGAGTTCCAAACGCTGAATGTCTTATTAAAGCAATGTATCAAGAAACTGCAAGTTAGGAATGTTTAATTGATGACGATAGCTAGGACCTCAGCTTGAACCCACACTACTGAGCCTTTGAGATTCAAGTACATCTGAAAGCCTTGTCATTTGCTTCTCTGGGGTCTAATTCGAAGAAGATCCAAAATGACTTTGGAGAAGGTATGAGTGAGTCATCATAAGGCAGATAAAGACTGAGGAAAAGTGTTCTCTATGAAAGAGGATTAGCAGTTTTGAGTGTGTGATGCTCATGTTTGTTTTCTATATCCCTTTTTTATTCTCCTTGGGAATTGTGCCAAGTGCCAGCTGAGGAGGCCTCGCAAAGTGAGAGGAATAAATAAGAGAATAACTAAGGCTAAGTACCAAACTGACAACCACAAGGTCAGCCGTTCAAATCTACCAGCTGCTCCTAGAAAATCCTGTACAGGATCACTAGGAGTCAGAATCAACTTGATGGCACTTAACAACAGCAACAGGTCCATGTCTAAGATACCAGTGAGCACAAAGTGGTACCATTTTCATGACCTGGGCAGTAAAGTATGGAAGGCCTGTATATACCACTGAGTAGATTGTGGGCAAAGAACATTTCCAGGGGTACCAATCATAGGCCAAGGCCCTCAGAAGAGCTCTAGCTCCAATTCTATAGAAAAGACCTACTGATGTGTAGGAGTAACATCATGAACGTTTGAGCTGACTACAGCTTTGGCAAGGTGCAATTTTTTGTTTTTTTGGGGTTTTTTAAAATGTTTTATTGTGAATTATGTATTAGTAAACTATCATGGGAGAACATTATGGGAAACATTAGCTTTACATTCGTCATATAGTATATCGTTTCATTGCCATGGCTACAATCCCCTCCATGCATCATCAACCAACCAAATAGTATAGCCTGCAAGCCTGCACCCTGGTTGTCAGCACACAGCCCCTCTCCCTCTCTGGGTCTAGAGATCACAGCCACTCCATCTCTCCACGTCATCGTCTCTGCCTTTATCTCTGGCATCACTGTGTCTCTGGATAGGTTTCCACACTCCACTCTTCTCCCTTGATGGTTCCAGGGCCCT
>NW_006408554.1:5976960-5980879 GCF_000296735.1 Chrysochloris asiatica | reverse complement strand
GTAACCAGCAAACAATCCCCACCCCCCTTTAATATGGGTTCTTTTTCTTAGACTTTTACAGTAGTGGTCCTATGCAGTATTTTTCCTTTTGTAACTGACTAATTTCACTCAACATAATGTCCTCAAGGTTCATCCACGTTATGTGATAGCGTACAGCTTCCTTGTTATTCTTCAAGGTAGCAAAATATTCCATTGTGTGTATGTGCCACCGTTTGTTTATTTATTCTTCAGTTGATGGGCACTTAGGCTGTCTCCATCTTTTTGCTACTGTAAATAGTGCTGCCATGAATATTGGTGTGCATATAGGCAAGATGCAGTTTTGATGTACATGCCTGGGGCACAGATGGCTTGAGAGGCTGAAGTGACTTTGAGAATTGATGGTCTCAAACATACTAGAAAGCAAGGTCAGAGGTTCACGCTCACCAGCTGCTCCTCAGAAACCCTATAGAGGGTCCCTATGGGTCAGAACCAACTCGATGGCAATTAAAAATAACAATAATATCTATTTTATTTGGCCTCTAAAATGCCCATGTGTAGTATTACATTCTTTTCATATAAATAAAGTTATCTTCATATTGGTTCAGAACAATATCAGCTTTTCCTGAAGCCTTTCTGGGCTCTTCAATTTGGTTTACACATTTTCTCTGTGTTCTGTACATACTGAATTTGAGACACTAATCTCATAATTTTAAAACTGATGTATTAGCCTGTCTTCTCCTCAGGCTGTGATCTCTTTCAGGGCAGGGATGGCATCTTCATATTCTCTGCATCCATAACCTCCACCCCAGAGTGTTTCATAGAACACAGGATCCATCCTCATAGTCCTTTTAAAATGGAAATTCATTCATATGTCAGAGTGTACTAATTTGCATATGGAAGCATTTATTTTTAAAAGACCCAGCCAGCCTAGCACTAACTAAATTGATTTTAAAAGAGAGTCCTGGTATAGTACTGCAGGGTAATGCATTGGACTGCAAACTCAGTTTGAACTGCAGGGTTGGCGGTTCAAGCTCACCAGCTGCTCCTCAGAAACTCTATAGGATTGCTATAGATCGGAACTGACCCAACAGCACTTAACAACAACAACAACAACAATAACCAAGACTATAGACTTGTGGTGTGGCACTGTTGGTTCAGCACTGGACTATAAACCACAAGGTTGGCCGTTCAAACCCACCAGCTGTTCCTCAGAAACCCTATCCAGAGTCTCTATGAGTCAGAATGAAGTTGATGGCACTAAACAACAACAACAAAGACCACTACTTTTAATTTAAAATGAAATGTAGAGACAATCCCTGAAGTGTGAAAGTATGAACCATAGAAATAAAACCCAGGTCTTCAATTTGATCATTTATATCTCTATTGGTTTTCTCTAAGAAATGGGGGACCCTCACATCTTCAGGGTGAGGGAAGTGATGGAAAAAATGAGAGATCAACAGTTCTTTTCATTATGAATAAAGACAAAATTATTTATTTGGTTCCCATAGGCAGCTGCTATGTAAAAGGCCTATTGCTGTTTGGCTTTAGGGTAGTCCCTGAGTGGAACAAATGGCGAAGTGCTAGACTACGAGCTGAATGGTTGGTGTTCAAATCTACCCAGAGGTATCTCAAAACAAAGGCTTGGTGATCTGCTCCTGAGAGCTCATAGTCTTGAAAACCCTATGGAGCAATTCTGCTCTGCACATAAAGGGTCTCCATTAGTTAGTGTCAACTTTACGACAACTATCAAAAACAAGTCATAAGAGTGGTTGAGAATACCATGTTTTCTCTCTCTCTTTCTCCTGCCCACAGAATGGTCTGTCAGCTTCTTTGCTCTTCTAATCCTTGTCCTGCCCCATTGCTGAAGACTGAGCCCATCTAAGTGCTTGAAATGCTAATTTTCTCCTTTCTTTCCATTTTTAGTGACTTATAAGGCAGTTGCATATTTATAAAAGTACTTTCTAATAGCTTCATTGTTGGTTCTCTTGTTAAAAGTTATGAGTCATTTGATAACTATATTATCATGGCTCTGTTCCAAAGTATCTGGCTGTTACCTTTGAATTGTCAAAATGGTTTCCTGAATTTGTTCATGTTTCTGGCCTTTGGCCTAAAAAACCAGTTGCTGTTAAGTCAGTCCAGACGCATAGTGGCCCCAGAGTAGAACTGTGCTCAATGGGATTTTCAAAGACTATGGTCTTTCAGAAGTAGATCATCAGAACTTTCTTCCAAGACACCTCTGGGTGAACTCAAACCACCAACCTTTAGTTAATAAATGAGTACTTAACTGTGCTACCCAGGCAGCCTGATCTTTGTCTTATATATCATAATATCATAAAATTTTAGGTTTTAGTAGGAGTAAAATGCTTATTTCTACGTTCAGTCTCTACATAGAGAAGGAATCTTCATTTATGGTAAATGAATCACAGAGTCCTGGTGTGACGCTGTAGGATAAGCAGTGGGCTGCTAACCAGAAGGTTGGTGATTCAACCTCACCAGCTGCTCCTGGGAAACCCTTTAACAGGTCGCTACGAGTCAAACCTGACTCCATGGCACTTAACGACAACAACAATCACAGAATTGTATTTTTCTGAAGCATGGGTATGGGATACATGCCACAGAGTTGTTTTGGTACAGTTTGCAGTGGCTCAGTTTATGAATTATAACTCTTAATCTAAATGAAATACAGTTTTATTTGAGGCAGATCTGCAAGTGGGAGAATGACTATTAATTCTGTAATTCCAAAGTAACTAATGTACTTGGTTTGAAGCCAGGTACACTGTGAGTTCTGCATTTAAGTACCCATGTGGGAAATACAGAGAGAGGCTTTAACATATGGATTCTCAGAAGAAAATGCAACTGTTCCATATAAGAAATATTGAGTTATTCTTAGTACTTTTTAATGTGTGGTTGACTATATAGTTTTGAGTAGTGCCATTTTTAACACTTTGCAATTCTAGCCAAGGATCTTCATTTCCTGGGGTAATTTTAATAACTCACCCATTCATATAGCAAGCATTTAGGGAGGATTGATGGTCTAGCTCTGTATTTGATTTGGTGCGAAATGCAAGGAAAGTAGAAGCAAATCTGTCTTCATTCAATTTACAATATCATTAGAAAATAAAACTGGTGCATGCTAGTGTGTGTACACGTGTATGTATACACATATGAGACAAGTAGAAACCAAAATGGAACTACTTCTTTAAAAACACACAGTGCCTCCCTACTCTGCTAAGATGTAGGCTAGGTACAGAAGTTTCTCAGTACCTGCCTTTAAAGACCTCATAATCTATGACCTAGATTCGATGGCTTGATAATCAGAACTTGACTAGAGAAAGATAAAAAAGAAAACAATTTTTGCTAAAGGAAATGAGAGTCAATTGCTACAATTTGATGAACTTAACCTATAGTCATGGAGGTAGTAGCTCAAAATATCAACAGAGAGGAAAGGGGTCTTCACATCAAGTATCAATGCTATCCTTTCTGTTTATAGAGTAGAAAGGGATGGGCAACTTAGACATTGGCTACCTAAAGTGAGGGGGCAATAAAGGCACAAAGTGATTGGCTTACAAGGTTTTAAGAGTGTGTGGGGGATGACAGAATCCCCACTGTATACATCTTGTCTAGATGGGTCTGGTGAAAAGAGATGGGGATAAGATTCTTATGATTCAATAGTGAGTGATTGTTATCATGACTAATTGCAACTGTTACAATTGTAAAGGTAGAAGTTTTGTAACAAAAATAGGGGAGTAGTTAATCTTACAGTCCAGAAACAGAGGACCCTAGGACCATCAAGGGAGAAGAGCACTGGCGGAATAGGGGACCCTATCCAGAGAAGCAGTAACACTAGAGAGGGAGGCAGTGATGGGGACTTGGCGGGAGGGAGCAGCTGAGGACTCTATATTCATGGAAAGAGAGGGACTGAGAGCTGGCAGCCAGGAGG
>NW_006408554.1:5971260-5976860 GCF_000296735.1 Chrysochloris asiatica | reverse complement strand
TGGGGGATGACAGAATCCCCACTGTATACATCTTGTCTAGATGGGTCTGGTGAAAAGAGATGGGGATAAGATTCTTATGATTCAGTAGTGAGTGATTGTTATCATGACTAATTGCAACTGTTACAATTGTAAAGGTAGAAGTTTTGTAACAAAAACAGGGGAGTAGTTAATCTTACAGTCCAGAAACAGAGGACCCTAGGACGATCAAGGGAGAAGAGCACTGGCAGAATAGGGGACCCTATCCAGAGAAGCAGTAACACCAGAGAGGGAGGCAGTGATGGGGACTTGGCGGGAGGGAGCAGCTGAGGACTCTATATTCATGGAAAGAGAGGGACTGAGAGCTGGCAGCCAGGAGGCAGACTTGCAGAACATGCCCTTTGGTGGTATAAATTACTACATATGCCTGAGTATTAAAAAAAAAAAAGAGCTAAAATGAATAGGGAGAAATATTGTTAATTGATGGTACCTTGAGGGAGTTATAATGATTGTAATGAAACAAAATATATGATTTGTAAAGCCCTGTAAACTTTCACTCAAGTCACAATAAAAACTTAAAAAAAAAAAAGATTAGTAGAATTAGATATGGTGGTAATCTTCCCACACGTCCCCAGCGTAGTGGGTCACCTCTACCTGGTTTCACTAGAGAATAATCCATAGGATGCTTTTAACAGTGATATTTTCAGTCCTTCTGGAGGATAAATGGCCAACTTTGGGAGAAGAGGGAGAAGCTAGTAGTTACTTTTACTAGCTTAATATGATTCTTCCAGAAATATTTTGTATTTTAAAACATTTGAGGTTCTTAAACAAAGGCCTAGATCTCTATGCATAGTAGGTTCAGGGAATGTCAAATACTCTCTTTCTACTCTGTATGCTCACCACTGGTCTGTGTTGCTATGACGCTAGATGTTCTATTACTAGTACCCTGAGGCTCACTCATGTTGGGTAAGTTTCAGTGGAGCTTTCAGACTAAGAGAGACTAGGAAGAAAGGCCTGGAAATCTACTACTGAAAATTAGCTTGGGGCGGGGAGGGGATGGAGTGTGTTCAGCTCAAGAGAGAGGCTGATGCCAAGAGTTACCACACTAAGGTCACACTCTGCAAGAAATATATATAATGCAATTATAAGGATTTACAGTAGATATATTTATTATACAATAGATATAATTAATATATATTTGATATATAGAAGACGTGGTTTGGTGCTATAAAATAAGCAATGTAACAGAAGTTTGAACTGCAAGGTCGATGGTTCAAACTCACCAGTGGCTCCTCGGGAACCCTATACAGTGTTGCTGTGAGTCAGAACAACTTGACGGCATTTAGCAATCAAAGAGAAAAATGCAAAGATTGTCTAAGGCAGAAAAGCATTACTAAGGGAAGTGTAAAAGGTGAAAATATGCTGGCCCAATTCAGTGGTCCTTTTACTAAAAAGAGATAAAATTAAATGGATTTAGTAATAAGCAGCATTCTAACTGAAGGACTGGGCAAAATGAGAAATAATTGAAAGCAGTTTTAAAAAACAAAATATTTGTTGCTAAGAGCCCCTAGGTGGTTAAATAGATAATACACTTAGCTGCTCACCAAAAGGTTGGCAGTTTAAGTCCAAATAGAAATGCTTTGGAAAAAATGGCCTGGCTAGCTACTTTAAAAAAAAAGTCAGTCATTGAAAACCCCCAGGAGTACAGTTCCACTCTGACAGGCATAGGATCACCATGCGTCAAAACTGATTCAACGGCAACCGGCTTTTTTTCCTAAGCAGTCATAAGGCAGCGTTGTATATTGGTTAAAAGCAGAATACTCACTTCATCACTTTCTGGCTGTATGATTTTGGGAAATTTATTTAGCCTTTCTGTCCTTCTTGGTCTCATCTATGTTGTTGTTGCTAAGTGCCATTGAGCTAGTTCTGACTCCTAGTGACCCTGAATAGTGTTTCCGAGGCTGTAAATCTTTGTGGGAGCCAAAAGCTTATTGTTCTTATGAGGATCAGCTGGTAGGCTTGAATCACTGACCTTGTGATTTCCAGCCCATTACTTATTCTACAGAGTTACTGCTCCTTGATCTCATCTATAAAAATGTGCAAGTAACAGTTCTTATATCATATGATAGTTATCAGGTTTGAATGAGTCCATATTTTTTTAAGTGTTTAGAAAAAACCCGGTACATCAGTTCATTTATTCATATATAGTGGTGATGGTGGTGGTGGTACACTCCCGAGTCAGTTCTGATTCATAGCAACCCTATAGAGTATTTCCCAGGAGCAGAAAACCTCATCTTTCTTCTTCAGAGTGACTGGTAGATTCGAACTGCTGACCTTGCAGTTAGCAGCCCAACGTGTAACCAGGACACTACCAGGGCTACTTTTATATATAATATGTTAAATAAAATAATATACACAAAGTAATAGAAATCTATTATGAGTCATTAAGCAGAGAGACAATAAAAATAAAATGAGAAAGATTATCTTGGTTATGATATACAGAGTAGACTGGAATGAGGAAAATTTCAGAGGACTAGAAGACTAGATAAGACCGGTTTCATGGGTGTCTGAGTAAAAAAATGGTGCTTGGAGTAAAGTAGAGAAATACAAAGAGTTTTGACTAGAAGATATAATTCAAAGAAAGCTAGAACTAGAATGTGGGAGGGGTGGCCATGGGATATGAGAAGTTAAAACCAGAGCTGACTCTAATGCTGTTTTGAGAGGCAGGGAAAAGTGTTGTGCCATAGACAGCAAATGGGACAAGTCATGCATGGATGGACCTCAAAGCTCAGTAAATGAAATCTACTGCACTTAGCCTACATTTGCTCAGATAATAATAATCATTAGCTAGAATTTCATCTTCCTTTGTGCTTTTGTGCAGTTCTTTTGCCATCTGTTCTAGGAACAATTCGGGATGTCAGTATTCTCTGAATAGAAAGCAAATTCTCAGAGAAAAAATTTCGTGTTGAAAAACATAGACTTCTCAACATTTAAGTTAACAAACTGAGAACTGGACAAAGATAGGGAAGAACTTAACTTTGTAACCCTTTGGGAAATTAACAGAAGAAAGGTGAAAAATTATTTCAGTTGGGATTAAGAAAAGAACTAAAGCACAACTACAAAACAAAACAAAACAACACTAGGTCAAGAAATGGCCCTAAGGCAAAGCCTTAAATCTTACAGGTCAACAGGTCAGTCTGCTCTAAAAACTGTAATTATAGTTCTTAATTCTTCAATGGGCTTACAGTGTCATGTTAAGGTTATTCACTCCCATACACTGGAGCCCATAATGTCACTTGAGGCATCCTTATGGCTTCTCCAGGTATTAAAGAAGCTTGATATGTTTTTGTTTCATTAATCTTTTCTCAGAGGCCAGTGATGAGTTCATCTGACTCTTTTCCATCAAGTTGAAAATTCTTTTCAATTAAAAGCTCATCCCTGCAGATGGTATTAGCATTAGGCAAGGCCTATTCTGTCTAAAACAACAAATATTGAGATATTTCAGGAATTGCTTAATAAATCACTAGAAGTGGAACTGACTACATGTTTCAGGGTTGTTGTTTTTTTTTTAAGTGAGCAAAAGTTGAGCTGATGAGAATTTGGCCCATATGGTTTATTGTCCCTAGCATGGATCAGTTTCATCATAGTGCCCGGGCAATTTTGTTGCACATTAATGTGAAATATTGTGAATGTTTTAACCAAGCTATCAACTAAGAAATACTTTATCCAAAACATTACAATTACAAAGGCGATAATAGACACAGTTTAAACCAGGAGAGAATGCTCTGTTAAAGAGGATTAGAAAGACCATTTATAGAATAGTATGGATTTCTCCCAAGCCCCTGTGTGCAGAAAGCATGCAATGCGTGAATAATTCATCTAGAAATTCTATCGTGAAGTTGTATCAGTTTCCACGGTAAAACCTGGCCGTGGAAGAGGAAAATACATCAACATCTGTGACAAGCTCTATGAAGAGACAGTGGCAAAGCCTTTCAGGCACCAGGAGCAAAGCAAAATATAATAAATTCACTTAAGTGTCAAATTTGTGTCGGCTGAATAATGACACCATATGTCTGGGTTGTTATGTCACCATAGACTTTTCTGAAAAAAACACGTGGCTTTGTAGCAATGCTGTCAGCCAGGGAAGAAGCCTGGCTGGCTGGCTACTGACTTTCTGTCAAAGAAAACCGAGCCTGCCCAGTGAGCTCCATGTCAGATGATCAGCAACGATTTTTTTTTTTTTTAAATCAATTTATCTGCGTCTGGAGTGAGTCCGTCATTTGGACTTTTGAGTACAAAACTGAAGAGTTCGTCTTAGTTGTGTTACCCTTTAAATAAGGCATGTTCTGCATGGATGTTAACCATATGTCTTGTCTTCCTAAAGCTTTCTGAGGCATTTTCTTCAAGGCACTTGGTAGTCAAAATAAGCCCTGAGTCTATATTATTTTGCTCCAGGGGAAACTGAGGTATAAGAAGGATGTGTTCACACTGGCCCTTAGGTGGCCTGATTCTGGCAGCTATCCAATTTTCTTTTATGGCTGGCAGTTAGCGTTGGACTAGGCCTGCCAGATGCTCTTTATAAGAGGCAGGATTTGCGTTTCTCTCCTGGCCCCTGCCTCTGCTCTGCTGGCGCACACCAAGCTGGCCTGATGCCCATTGCCCATTTCGTGGCTGCTTCATTGCTCCACAGGTGCTGTGCTGTGGTCCAGCAGCCACAGATTGTACAGTGAGACACTGATACTAGGGTTTTCATGCTTCAACACAGGCAGACCCCACAATGGCGATTCTGTCCAGGGGAACTGCTTTGAATACTGCACGAGCCCCTGGAGAGGCCCACCCAGCAGGCGAACAGCAGCACCATCTCAAGCACACACAGGATTGGTTTTCCATTACAAGTAGTCCAATGGGACTTAGAGTGTGGCAAAGACGAAGCACTTGGAATGGGTTCTACTGAGGCTTGATCCCAAGGGTATGGGCAGGACTAAGGAAATTCTATAAATTAATTTGTGCCTTAGTGATAAAGTCTTGACAGGTTGGCGGTTCTAAGCCACCCAGTGGTGTTGTGGGATAAAGACCTGGTAATCTGCTTCCTTAAAAATTACAGCCTACAAAAGCCTATGGGGCAGTGTACCTTGTCACATGGGGCTGCTGTGAACTGAAGTTCCATGTGACAGCACACAACATATATTGCTGTTACACATTAGAGACCTGCCTCCAAATTTTAAAAACACTAAAGTAACTTTTTTTTGGATACAGGTAATTTTTAGTATTTGTATTGCTTTTAAAAATCATTGTGATTGTATATATATAAAGGGTCTTGGTGTGGTGCTATAGGATAAATACTGGACCACGAAGTCTGTTTGATTTGCAAGTTCGGTGGTTCAAACTCACCAGCCACTCCTTGGAAACTCTACACAGGCTTGCTATGAGTCGGAAACAACTTCATGGCACTAGCAACAACAAATGCTGTTGTTAAGTGTTGTTATATATGTATGTGTATATATAGACATATATCTGGTAGCGTAGTGGTTATGAATCAGGCTGCCAACCGCAAGGTCAGCAGTTCGAAACTACCAGCTGTTCCGTGGCAGAAAGATGAGGCTTTCTGCTCCCATAAAGATTTA
>NW_006408554.1:5970134-5971160 GCF_000296735.1 Chrysochloris asiatica | reverse complement strand
TATATTTATTTATTTATTGTTATTATATATATTACATAATATAATATTATATAATGTATATAATACCAATAAATTATTATTGAATTTTAAGTGTATAATTCACCTAAAATTAAATTAATTTCCCCATGTTGTGGTACAACCATTATTGCTCTATTTCCAAAAGTTTTTCATCACCCTAAACAAAAACTCAATACCCATTAAGCAAAACGCTCCCTTATTTTTCCCTCTCCCTAACCCCTGGAGTCCTGATATGACTCTGTAGGATAAGCATTGGATTGCTAACTCCAAAGTCAGCAATTCAAATCTAGCAGTCCTTCCTTGGAACGAAAGTATAAGTCATCACCAACCTGTGGGCATGTAATAACACAACAACTGGTAAGCGCTAAATAAACGTTTGCCTCTATATATTTTACCACACATAGATATTTCATACATACAGGATCATGCCATGTTCCTCCTTTTGTGTTGGATTTGTTTTACTTGGTATGTTTTCAAGATTCCTCTGTGTATAATTCTTTTTTTGGATGAATTAATGAATTTTTAAACAATTATCAACTAAAGAGTAGTTCCTAACAAAACTGTGCTTATCTAACTCTCTTGGAAAGCTTTTCTATATGTGCAAGTTATATCTGAGTCTCTGAGCTCTGGTGGGGTTGTTGTTGTGAAATGCGGTTGAGTCGATCCCGACCCATAGCGACCCTCTATAGGGTTTCTGAGGGGCAGCTGGTGAGCTTGAACCGCTAATCTTGCAGTTCAAACAGCTTTGCAGTGTGGCGCATTAACCCACAGCACCACACCAGTTCCTAACAGAACTGTGCTTATCTAACTCTCTTGGAGAGCTTTTCTATATATGCATGTTATATCTGAGTCTCTGAGCTCTGGTGAGGTAATGAATGGCTAACTGAAAGGTTAGTGGTTCATACCCAACCAGCAGCTCCAATGGAGGGAAAATCTGCCACTCTGCTCCTGTAAAGATGTTTTTTGTTGTTAAGTGCCCTTGAGTTGGTTTCAACTCATAGCAATCCT
>NW_006408554.1:5960796-5962786 GCF_000296735.1 Chrysochloris asiatica | reverse complement strand
CAAGGACTTCATTCTTCTTGGATCAACTATCAACATTTGCAGAAGCAGCAGTCAAGAGATCAGATGACGTATTGCATTAGCCAAATCTGCCGCACAGGAACTTTTTAAAGTGTTGAAGAGCAAAGATGCCAGCTTGAGGACTAAGGTGTGCCTGACCCAAGCCATGATATTTTCAATAATCTCATATGGATGCAAAAGCTGGACAGTGAATAAGGAAGATTGTAGAAGAATTGATGCCTTTGAATTGTGGCGTTGGGCTGCCAAAAGAACCAATAGATCTGTTTTGGAAGAATTGCAGCCAGAGTGCTCCTTGGAGGCCAAGATGACTAAACTGCGTCTCTCATACTTTTGATATATTGTCATGAGGGAACATTCTCTGGAAAAGGATATCATGCATTGTAAGATTGAGGGTCAGAGAAAAAGATGAAGACCCCCAACGAGCTGGACTGGCCAGGTGGCATCATTGATGGACTCAAGTGTGGCAGTGGTAGTGAGGTTGGCCCAGGATCGGGCATTGTTTCGTTCTGCTGTGCATGGGGTCGCTATGAGTCGGTTCCAACTCAATGGCACCTGACAACAACAACAACAAAAATGGGGAGGAGGGCTATAAAGGCAAGAAGTGACTGGCTTACAAACTTTCAAGAGGGAGCCTAGTTTCAGACAGGGTAGGAGTAGGCAGAACCTCTACTGAATGATTTCCAATCTGTTGGGACTGGGCTGGCGAATGAAATGGGGATAGGATTCTTGTGATACAATAGTAATAGTGAATGACTGCCATCAGGACTGACTGTGAGGGTCGGATATGTAGAGGTAGATTTTTTTTTTTGGCAAAAGAAGGGGAGTGATTGATTTTGCAGCCCAGGAGCAGAGGCCCCTGGGACCATCAAATGAGAGGAGCTGAGAGTGTGACCCTACCCAGAGAGGCAGTGAATCTAGGCATGGAGACAGAGATGATGATGTGGACAGATGAAGTGGCTGGGGACATGGAACTCAGGGGAGGGAGAGGTGCTGTTTGCTGACAGACAGGGGGGCAGGCCTGTGGGGGATATCCTTTGATTATTTAATGATGCATGGAGGGGATTGTAATCATTGCAATAATAGGGTGAAGGTGAAGTGGGACAAAGGTAACTAATGATTTATGCACAATTTTGGAACAACAGGGCTCTGTGATACAGGGATTGAGACATAGTTGGAATGGGGAAAAGGAGGGAAATAATGTTAAGATGCTTGGCTGTCTTTTGAATCCTGGTTTCCCTGGCACACCACTATAAAATAGACACTTGAGGGGGAGAGAAAGGAATAACCAGAAATATCACCATAGAAATCTTGTAAATCTTTCTTCTGCCTATAGCCGATTGGAATGCCTAAAATGGGGCTACAATGTGAAGGAGGCAGTGAAGGAGGTTTCCTGTGGAGCCTCTATATTACATAAGACCATAGGTGGAATCCTGAACAGCATCCAGAGTCTTCTGAGGTGGGTAACTTCCACTTGAGAGGACAAGTAGACCAGTCTGGAATGGCTAGAAGAACAGAGATACTTCTTGAAAGAAAAACCGACAGGAAAAATACAAAACAATGTAGGCAGACTAACTAATTACTACAAGAACAAGCAAGTTGCTCTCCCAGGAGACATCAAGGCAATTGGTCAGGTCCCCTCAGAGCAAACCCCCTTTCAAGACTAAGACTCAATGGGAATACACACTCTGATTAGTGACCACGTTCATCTCAGATAAGGGGAAGTGAGGGAAAAACAGCAAATGAAGCTATGAGCTTCATTGACTAAATAGATTCCTGTAAACCCAGGTGGAGACCTGGTTGGCCAGCATTGTGGCAAGCCCTGGGGACTCTTGGGCCCAGAGTCAGTGACATAGCCACAGAGGACTACAGTGGAAAGTGAAGTGTCCAGGTGATAAGAAAAGTGGGCATAGGCACAAGAACACCCACACTTGCAGAAAATACCCACTTGACCTGGCTTCAATGACTGGATGAT
>NW_006408554.1:5951146-5960696 GCF_000296735.1 Chrysochloris asiatica | reverse complement strand
AACCATGACAATGAAATGATATACGATGGAATGAATGTAAAACTAAAGTTCTCTCATGTAAACTATCATATAATTCACAATAAAACGTTAAAAAAAAAAAGTTTGTGGAAAAATGCAAGTAAAAGATAATGGAATTTTCCCGTGATCTTTTTTAAGCCCCCTTGTTAGTTTACCTATATCTACAAGGGGACTTCAAAAAGATTGTGGAAAGTTTCCATTATCTTTTAATTCCACTTTTCTATGACTTTTTGGGAATCTCCTTGCATGTCCATGTCTCTGTCTCAACATCTCCATAGACCTGTTCTTGTAGAGATGCTGATGAAGTGAGCCTAGAGAACAATATGGAATAGAGATTTGAAAACTCCTCTGGCCAAGGATTCTGGTGTGTAATCAATGATGCTTCCGACTACCCATGCTCTTGTTCTTCTACTCTTGCCACTTGGGAGAATAAAACATCCAACGCAAAGTGAAACAGGAAAAAAAGAATTGTGGTTTCCTGACCAGACAGAGGTGTTTTTCCATTCAGCAGTGTTTTGTAAAGAAATGGAGGAGATAAAATAAATGCAGAAATTCTGACTGAATTTGAAAAGTGAAGTTTAACGAAATGATTAAGAAGCCCGTAGAGCAATCAGAGTGAAGATATTGTCGCCACCTCCATCCTAGTCCCTCCCAATTGTGTGTGTTGTTAAGTGTTGACAAGTCTGTTCCGACTCATAGAACCCTGTATATAAGGTCTCCAAGGAGCAGCTGGTGAGTTTGAACTTCCAACCCTGTGGTTCAAACCGACCTTGCAGTCCAGTGCTTTATCCCACCAGGAAATGTACAAGAAACCTGTAGAGCCAGGATATTGCCCACCACCCTCATCCTAGTCCCTCCCAGCTGGGTGGAGAATAATCCAATTCTCTATAGACTGCTTAGATCTGCTTGAAATCAGTCAAAGGATGCAGGTAATGCAGAGTAAAGATACTACATATTCAGAAGTGGAGTCTATTTCTCTTCCCCTTGAACCACACCTGAGTTGTAACTGCTTTAACAATAGAATACAGCAAAAATAGATGCTGTGTTCCTTTGAGGCATCAGACTTTGGGAGGACTGGCCCCTTTTGCTTCTTCTCTCTAAGAACATTAATTCTGAGGTTATTTCCTCTCAAATCCCAGACACCATGTTGATGAGAAGTCAAAATCACAAGGAAAGACCACATTTAGGCATTTTGTCCAACAGTGTCAGTAACACTCATGGCCAAGAGCCAGTATCAACTGTAAGCCATGTGAGTAAACGCTGTGAGTGTTCCAGCCCACTTGAGTCCCCAGATGATTGCAGCCCCAGCCAGCATCACATGGGGGGAAAGTACCACCCCACTGAGCCCTATCAACCCACAGAATTAACAAAACAGCAGTTGTTTAAGCTCCGGAGTATCGGAGTGGTTTGTTAAGCAACATGGATAACTGAAACAGGTCAGTGTGTTTTTCAATCTATACAAATCTGAGAGTGAAACATTGGATCACAATTATAATTCCAAAATAGTATTTTGGATTGTACCTTAGCCTATTTTGTGGGTACTCAGTCCTCTTGTCGTCTCCCCACATAATTTCTCCAAGGGGTGTCTGGGATGTATGAGCTAGAAACCAGTTCTTTGGGCCACCATGTAGCACTGGAATTTATTTTAATTCTCACTCTGATGAAATATCTGCTCTGAGGTGATGTCTCATTTCCAAACTGACACTGAGAGTAGCAGCCTGGCCCCCGATGTCTCAGAATGCACGACCGCTGTTGGTAGCCATGGTTACTATTTTATGGTTGTGGGTGCCCATGGTGTCAACCCTGGGATTTGTATCCTAGTGCCATCTTCATGAGCCATGAGAATGCTGGCACCATGGTGACTTTGTTCTTGTAAGATTACATGAGGAGTTTGGTGGTGATAGTGTGCCATAAAGTCGGTTCCAACTCATAGCTACCCTGTCTAGGGTTTCCAAGGCTGTAAATCTTTACAGGAGCAGAAAACCTCATCTTTCTCCCGTGGAATATCTGGTAGTTTCAGACTGCTGACCTTGAAGTTAGTAGCCTACCTTGTAACCACTGTGCTACCAAAGCTCCTTACACTATCATTATAATATCCTTATACTTAATAAATGTTTGTACAGTTGAACTGTTTGGATGTCTTATTATCTTCTCAATAGGGAAGGTACAAAATATCAAAATTAAGAATATTGTGTAATTATTGCAGGCAATCTTGGTGCAAATGGTTTATGCACTAGTCTGTTAATCAAAAGTTTGGCAATTGTAATTCACCCACATGAGCCTTGGGAAAGGGACCTGCTTTTCTGAAAAATCAGCCATTATAAACCATATGGAGCACAATTCAACATGAGGTTGCTATGAGTCAGAACTGATTTAACAGCAACAGATGTATAATCCATTGCCACCAAGTTGATTCTAAATCACAATGACCCTGAGTAGAACTACTCCATAGGGTTTCCCAGACTGTAACTCCTTATGGGGACAGCCTCATCTTTGTCCCATGGAGCAACTGGTAGATTTGAACCCCTAACCTTGTGATTAGCAGCCCAATGCTTAGTCCCTAGTGCCACCAGGGCTCCTAGGCTACAGTATAGGTGTTTCTCAAGGTGAAATATTGAATCCACAAAGAATCTAACAAGACAAATGATTAAAATTAGGGTCCAGTTAGATGATGTTTTCAGTCAGGTTTTCCTCAACAGATGTTTATTCTTGACATGGCTGAGCTAAACGATTTGACTTGCTTTCTATCCAGAGGTGGGGAACGTCTTGCCTGGTGGCTGTATAAGGCCCCCAAAATCATTTGGTCTAGCCAAACCAAAGCAACCAAAGTTCTAGCCATCACATTGGTGGTGGTGGTGGTGGTGGTGTGCCATGAAGTTGGTTCCGAATAATAGCTACCCTATTAGGGTTTCTGAGGCTATAAATCTTCATGGGAGCAGAAAGCCACATCTTTCTTCCACATAATGGGTGCTAATTTCTAACTTCTGACCTTGAGGTTAGCAGCCTGACTCGTAAGGGATAAGTTAATTAAATGTTTGACCAAAAATAGCAAGCTAAATTTTAAGTTGATAATGATGTTATAAATCTTGGCAGGAAAAAAGGTTCTCCACCCCGATCTAAATAATACCAGTGGACAATAAAAGATTTCTCTCTTAAGACTTCAACAGTCATCCCAGTAGTGTCCCAGCCTAGTAAGTAGGAAATATTTAAGAAACAAAGGTTTGAAATCCAGAGGGAAACAGATTTTGGTCTCTAATGTACCGCTTAATAGGAGCTTAATATCACATTTTTTTACACCAATATCTTGGACTCATTTCTGGGAAATGGTTAAAAGTGTATGTACTTATTTCCTGTTTGTTTGATATAAAGAACCAGGGTCTCCTTCTAGGACTAAAGCTGAAGCAAATGTAAGAAAAGTAACTGACATATAGGATCACTGGTTCAAAATATGAGGCTATATGCAAATTTAATAGGATAAAAAAATGAGAGAATAAGAGGGGAAAAAACAAATATTGGGTACGACAGTCAAGCCAGAATGGCCTTTTGTGATTATGCTGTAGCGCATCTCAGCTCACCTTAGGTGTGTTTTTAGAAGACTGGAAAAACATGGAGGTAGACCTTGTTTCCTGGGCTCCTAGGCACCAAGAGATTAATGAGAATATGAAGGAGACGTTTCTGCCTGAAACTGAACCTTCTTTGATGTTCTCCTTGGAAATGCTAAGAGCCATAAGAGCAGAAATGGATTCTACTAGCTGATTAGGCTGCTCCCTACAGGAATATGGTGATTGGACAATGATTAATCCCTTCTGACATTGATGCATAGTCTGTGTCATGATAGATTTGAGAAATTTAAAGATAAGTCAGAAAGCACTGAAGAATGAACTTCCTGTTTCTTTTAAAAGAAATTTAATTACAAAAATTGGGGACGGAGGGAGACACCTTTAGACAGTTAAATAATAATGTTGGAGACTTGCTGCTAAATATTTCTAAAAGTAAATTGTTTGAACTCCCCTTACTTATGTTACACTCGGTAATTTTCATACTAGAGTGTGAAATAGGCCCCTGCTTAGTAAACTTGGCTACTTTTCCTAGTAATGAACATCTGGTTAAATTCTTATGTACAAATGTGAAGGAGTTATATTTTTTGGAGATACACTTCTAGGAGACCATTTGACACTTGGAACACTCTCTAACCTGCCAAAGATGCTCTGATAACTTCCAATTTTTGAGGCTTGCTTTGTCAGACATATTGGCAAGAGACCTACATTTGAGGAGTAGATCTTTTATAAGTAAGACCCCTTAGCCAATTTGGAAGATCTGGAATTTTTGTTGGAACAATGAAGTTGAGTTTAAACCCCTTTCACCACATGTTATAAATATTAACAATGAAAGTAGTGTGGGTGGTGGAGATTTATTTTTTGAAATGGGGATTTTGATATTGGCTGAGATCATAATAAAGTCATTCACTGAGAAACAGTGCAGTAGGTTATTCTAATTTTATATTTGCTTTATTCCTAATAAAGAAAAAAGGAATAAAAACAACTTCAACATAGTAATCAAGTTTATAAAAGCAATATTAATGGGTACAATGAGTTAGATCAAATTATAGAAGTATCTATAGTTTGAAAATTTGAGGACAAGTTAAGAATCTCTGTGGTCAATAGCATTGGCCCTTATCAGAGTTAACTTAGTGCATACAGAAGGTATGCACTTGCCAAAGTTTCTCACCCAAATGTCTGCTTGGCTAACTGAAAGGACAGAGGTTTGAGTCCACCAAAAGGTGCCTTGGAAGAAACACCTGCTGATTGATCTGTTACTCAAAAATCAGCTATTGTAAACCCTCTGGAGTACAATTCTACTATGACACAGATGAAGTTACCAGGAGTCACAAATAACTAGATAGCAACTGGTTTCATGCTAGTTAAAGTTAACAATTAAGGTTAAAATGGAATCATGGTGTCACACTGTAGGATAAGCACTGGACCACAAGGTCAGTTTGAACCACACGATCGGTGGTTCAAACCCATCAGTCACTCCTTGTAAACCCTATAAGGGTGGCTATGAGTTGGAACTGATTCAGCGGTACTTAACAACAACAACTACAAGGTTAACAACAGTATGTAGCTCATAAAATGGTGGTGGTGATTGTGTGCACTGAGTCAGTTCTGATTCACAGCAACCCTGTATAGGGTTTCCAAGGATATAAATCTTTACAGGAGCAGAAAGCCTCATCTTTCTCCTGTGGAGAAAACTACTGGTAGATTCGAACTGCTGACCATAATCCACCACTCAACCAAGGTTCTTTAACTCATAAAATAGTTTTGATGATTGTTTTAGCTTTTGCCAGCATATTTGAGGTGAAACACAAATTACTCGATAGACAATGGTTGATGTTGTAAGTATTACGAATAGGAAAACATTATTTATAAATAAATTTATTCACTCAAGGAGAAAAAATGCATATATTTGGTTGCATTCTTTATTATCTTTAAGATCCTTGGGAAGAGGGTAGAGAATTGAATGAATTTCCACAATTATACACAGGACTTGAAAAAAATTCTCTCTTAAATGAGAATTTTACTCATCATCCCTAAAATACTGGCTAAGGGTTCAACTCCTTTGATGTTGTTTCTTGAATAGATACCGGCTTGGAATACCTCTTCTGCCTTGATGGACATGGAAGACCCTCTACTATTCCTTTACTTTATTAATGAATTCAAATCATTTTGGTGGGAAGATGTTCCATAGGGTAAGAAGTATTGTGACCACAGACTACCTTTTCTCTACCACTTAGCAATGAGAGCATGGCTCACAGCAGCCAGGCAGATCTAAAGATCCACAGTAGAATGCAGTCCCAGATTTAGAACCAAGGTAAATTAATGTCATCTTTTGAAGATGAATATATAAAAAGATCTGAAGAAAGATGTCAGGGTAAAGTCTAATTTGTATGTTGCTTATGAGGAAGCTATTGTGTTTTTAAATTGTCACGTAGGAGTTGTAGGATATCTTGATATTCTGGATCTTCTCTCTCCATTTTGTCAAAGTTATCAGGGCACTTTGTTTTTACAGGAAAAAGAACTTGTAATTTACTCAGTGAGTTGAATATACATTTAATGTGATTATTGCCTTATAAGTAAGTGATGGTGGTGATTTACTTGAATTCCAAGATAAAACTGTAGGCTAATATATCAGTGTGCCTGCCTTCACCAAATGACCATTGTTGGAAGACACTTAAAATATAACTGAGGAAGACCAGCTTTCTCAAAGTAGAGCCAACCTTAATGATGTGGGTGGAACAAAGCTTTCAGAACTTTCATTTACTGATGGGTCACAACTTAAAATGAGAAAAGCAGCTGCAAACATCTATTAATAATCAGAATGTGAAATATATGAAGTGTGAATCTAGGAAAATTGGAATGAAACACATAATGATCAATATCTTAGGCATTAGTGAGCTGAAATGGATCGGTATTGATTATTCTGAATTGGATAATCATATGGTTTACTATTCTGAGAATGGCAAATTTAAGAGGAATGAATTCACATTCATTGTCAAGAAGAACATTTCCAGGTCCCAACTTCCGGTCGGCAGCAGAGTCAGGTAGGCGCCATGGGGGAGGGGCTGAAAACCCAGGGACGCAGTTCTCATGAAACTACACCAGAGCTCTGGATCTACCATAAAGGTCTGGGCCTCAGTTTCCCAAAACTGCAAGTGGAAAAATCAAGGTATAAAGGGAAAAAAATGTGTTTTAGAAATCGGCACAGGACTTCCTCTGAGGCCATCCCACCAGGGCGGAACACTGAGGGCAGGACTATAGACAGACAGGCTCAGGGAACTGGAGCTAAAAGCATGGAAGCGACATTTGGACATTTGCAACAGGAGGTGAGGAGGCACTTTACATGTTTTTTTCCCTCCTTTTCCCTGTCATGCCCTCTTTGCCCAGCCTGGATGCCTTCAGGCAGGAGGGTGCGTACCCCAAAAAAAAGCCCAGCATTGAGGCCACAGCTTTCCCATGGCATAGAGAAAAAGAGCCCCATGACTTCTCCCTGTGGGTCCCAGCCTGAAATTTAACTTGTGCGGGACAATTAACCCCTGCCTACCCAGAAAGAAAAAAAAGCAGGTTTGGTCTGACAGACAAAGCATATGAACAATCTGTCAAACCACAACATAAAAAGATGCAACTATTACTAGAATTACACTGTGCACACACAGGTACTTAACTGACCTTCAGAGACAAAATTAGTAAACAATCTTTCTTCCACTAACTTCTCAATATCTATCTGCACACCTCTATGGCGGTGTGCATCAAAAAGAGGAAAGAACCAAAATTAATACATTAACACAGCATCTCCAACAATTAGAAACAGACCAGCAAAGGGAGCCTGTAGTCACCAAAAGATAAGAAATATTAAAGATAAGAGCAGAAATAAATGAGATGGAAAAACTATAGAAAGAATCAACAGGAAAAGAAGCTGGTTCTTTGAAAGGATTAATAAAATTGACAAACCATTGGTAAAACTAACAAAAGAAGAGAGGGAGAGGACACATATAACTTGCATAAGAAACCACATGAGCGATGTCACAATGAAACCAAACAAAATCAAAAGGATAATAACTCTATACTATTAAGAGTTGTACTCCAACAAATTCAAAAACTTAGAAGATATGGATATACTTCTAGAAAAACACAACCTACCTAAACTTACTCAGAGTGAAGTAGAAAGCTTGAACAGACCCATAACAAAAGAAGAAATTGATTCTGTCATCAAAAAACTCCCAACCCAAAGGAGTCAAGGCCCCGATGGCTTCATGGGTGAGTTCTACCAAGCATTCAGGGAAAAACTGTCACCAATGCTACTCAAATTATTCCAGAATATACAAGAGGATGGAAAGCTCCATAATACTTTTTTATGAAGCAAGCATAACCCTCATACCCAAACCAGGGAAGGACGTCACTAAGAAAGAAAACTATAGACCAATATCCCTCATGAACATAGACGCAAAAATTTTCAACAAAATCCTAGCCAACAGAATCCAACAGCACATCAAAAAAATGATACATCATGACCAAGTGGGTTTCATTAAAGGGAAGCAAGGATGGTTCAACATTAGAAAAACAATCAACGTAATGCACCATATAAAAAAGAAAAAAGAAAAGAACCACATGATCATATCGATTGATGCAGAAAAGGCATTTGACAAAATCCAACATCCATTCCTGATAAAAACACTCAACATAATAGGAGTTGAAGGGAAATTCCTCTACATTAATCAAGAGCATATATAAAAACCCAACAGCCTATATCACTCTCAAAGGAGAGAAACTGAAAGCCTTTCCTCTGTGGGAATCAGACAAGGATGCCCTTTGTCACCACTCCTATTCAATATCATTTTGGAAATTTTAGCCAGAGCTATATGGTATGATAGGGAAATTAAAGACATCCAAATAAGCAAAGAGAAAGTAAAACTCTATTTGCAGATGATATGATCTTATACATAGAAAACCCCAAAGACTCAGTAAAAATGCTACTAGACCTCATTGGAAGATTCAGCAAAGTGGCAGGGTATAAGATCAACATACAAGAATCATTTGGATTCCTCTATAGTAATGACAGCACTGCAAAGGACATTAGGCAAGCAATACCATTTACAATAGCCACCCAAAGGATGAAATATTTAGGAATAAACATAACCAGAGAAACAAAGGAGTTATACAAAGAAAATGACAAAACACTACTACAAGAAACCAAAAGAGACTTACAGAAGTGGGAGAACATACCACGTTCCTGGAATGGAAGACTAAACATTGTGATAATGTCCGTACTGCCCAAAGCAATTTACACATATAATGTAATCCCAATCCAGATTCCAACAACATTCTTCAAAGAGATGGAAAAGACAATTACTAACTTTATATGGAAAGGAAAGAGACCCAGGATAAACAAAGCACTGCTTAAGAAGAAGAATAAAGTTGGAGGCCTCTCACTCCCCGATTTCAAAATTTACTACATATCTGCAGTGGTCGAAACAGCCTGGTACTGGTACAATGAAAGATATATTGATCAATGGAACAGAATTGAGAATCCAGAAATTAACCCATCCACATACAGAAAACTGATTTTCAACAAAGTGCCTCGGTATACTGCATGTGGAGAAGGTAGCCTCTTTAACAAATGGTGCTATCAGAACTGGAAAGCAATATGCAAAAGACTGAAACTTTAACTCACACCCTATACAAAAATGAACTCAGCATGGATTAAAGATCTAAATGTGAATCCCAAAATTATGAAGGTCATCAATGAAAAAATAGGGACAAATGTGAGGGCACTAATTCAGGGCATATACAGACTACCAAATATTTTGAAAAGTTCACAAACAAAAGTAGACAAAATAGATGATTGGGACGTACTAAAAATTAAAAACTTATGTGCATCAAAAGACTTCACCAAAAGAGTAAAAATGGAACCCACAGAATGGGAAAAAAATCTTTTGCAACAACATATCAGATATGGCACTCCTTTTTAAAATATA
>NW_006408554.1:5922455-5947791 GCF_000296735.1 Chrysochloris asiatica | reverse complement strand
AAAAAGAGTAATCTGATACAATTTGATTAACTTGACCTACACCTATGGATGCAGTAGCTCAAAAGAGGGAACAAATCTTTACAGCGAGGATCATTCCCACTCCCTCCATACACAGAGTAGACAGGGATGGGCAACTTGGGCATTGGCTACCCAAAGTGGAGGGGCTATAAAGACAAGAAGTAACTGGCTTACAAGCTTTCAAGAGGGAACCTAGATCCAGAAGGCATGGAGGAAGGTAGAATCTCCACTGAATAGTATCCAATCTGTCTAGGCGGGACTGATGAAAGGAAATGCAGATAGGTCTCTTGTGATACAATGGTGAATAATTGTTATCAGGATTGACTGTGAGCGTTGGAAATGTAAAGGTAGACATTTTATAGCAAGGAGGGGAGTGATTAACTTTGCAGTCTAGGAGCGGAGGTCCCTGAGACCATCAAGGGAGAAGAGCAGAGAGTGGAACCCTACCCAGAGAAGCAGTGATGCCAGAGATGGAGGCAGAGACGATGACATGGAGAGATGGAGTGGCTGGGGACTTTAGACTCAGAGAGGGAGAGGGACTGTGTGCTGATGACGGGGGAGGCTTGCAGGGTATACCCTTTGGTTGGTTGATGATGCATAGAGGGGATTGTAACCATAGCAATTAATCGAAATACTATAGGATGAATGTAAAACTAATATTCTCTCATGTAAACTAATCACATAATTCACAATAAAACATTAAAAAAAATTTTCATTTTATTTGAGTCCATAATCAATGCTCATAAAAGTAGTAGTCAATAAATCAAACAACAATATTATATTGGGGAAATCTGCTGCAAAAGACCTCTTTGTAGTGTTAAAGACCAAAGATGTCACTTTGAGGACCCAAGTGTGGTACCATGGCCCAAGCCATGGTACCTTCAATAGCATCATATGCATGTGAAAAGGTCAGTGAATAAGGAGAAGAATTGATGTATTTAAATTGTACTGTTGACAAAGAATATCAGAAGTACCATGGACTGCCAGAAGAACAAAAAGTCTATCTTGAAACAAGTACAGATAAAATGATCCTTAGAAGTGAGGATATAGAGACTTCATTTCACATACTTTGAACATGTTATTAGGAGGGACCAGTCCCTGGAAAAGGAGATCATACTTGGTAAGACAAAGGGCCAGTGAAAAGACCCTCAACAGGATGGATTGGCACAGTGGCTGCAACAATGGGCTTAAATATAAGAATAGTTATGAAGATGACACAAGATTGGGCAGTGTTATGCATGTTGTATAGGGTTTTTGGGGAGCAACTGGTGGGCTTGAACCATCTACCTTACAATTCAACCCGACCTCAAGGCCAGTGTTTACTCTGGGGTGCCACAATGTTGTTGTTAAGTGATGTTGAGTCAGTTTCTACTCATATAGGGTTTCCAAGGAGCGGCTGATGAGTTTGAATCACCGTCCTTGAGGTTCAAACCAACCTTGCAGTCAAGTGCTTATCCTACAGTGCCATACCACAATTGTTGTTATTAAGAGATTTGAGTCAGTTCCGACTCATAGTGACCCTGTATAGGGTTTCCAAGGAGCACCTGGTGAATTTGAACTGCCAACCTTGTAGTTCAAACCGACCTTGTGGTCCAGTGTATTATCTCACAGTGCCATGAATCTCTGTAAGTCATAGCCAACTCAACAGCACCTAACAACAACAACAACCTGTCCCCTTTGAGAACTGTTTCTAAAAATATATTTGGATAATGCAGGTCATCATTGCTCTGTGGTATTTCCCATTAACATCACATTCCTTGTATGGACACTTACACCCACTCAATTGACTTTAAAATGTCATTTAGATTCCTATGCTACTTTTCCTCTAGAGAAAAGAATGATGTGATCACACTAAAGAGCCATTCAGAGCCTTTGAGAATGATGTTTATCACTGAGAATCAATTGTTTTAAATCAGTCTCATGAGCATCTGGCTAATGTTAGTCTCAAGAAGCTGATCACCTTCAGTCAAATGAAAAAAATACTAGTTTCTTGAACTTCCAGATATGGATCTAGGGTGAACTAGAGTAGAACTGCTCAAGAGCCAGTAAAAAAGGCAGACTATGTGGGAGAGTTGGCATCTTTCTCTTTGATGTTGCTGACCTGCATCAAGAGACTAGAAGATAAGTAAGTCCAGGTTCTCATTCTTCTACGCTCCATTCACAGAAATGGATGTTACCAGTCTCCCATCCAGCTGCATAGTGTTCAGACTCTTCATAAAGCAGGAAGAAATCAGGTAGACTGATAAAGGAATTAGAATAACGACTAAAATCCTGTGAGATTTCCCTAATCTCAGTTCCAATTATGACATCACTGGCATAACATCACTGGAGAAGACACTTGATTTGTGCTATATTTCTTTGGCCCCAATCCAATTCCATGAGAAAGTGAAGATGAAGTTTTATTCCTTTTGTCTCAAATTCTTGGCAACTCTCCAGAGAAGCATCCTATCAAAAATTAGTCACTGTGTTTGTCTAAGGTCTGTCTAGGTTAGTGGGATGACATGTGGCTCATTGCTAAAGAAATATGGCTGGTAGACACAGAAAAGTAGAGGCCTGTAATGAAAGTATGGCAAATATTTAAACTTATACTCCTCTCCATGCCATTTGTTACTTAACATTTTGAATTTTAATGTGGCTATAAAAATTCTTATCCTAGAGGAATAAGCTAACTGCCAAAGCCATTCCAAAAACCCAAATCCACTGCTATCCAGTTGACTTTGACCCGTAGTGACCCAATAGGACAGAGTAGAGCTGCCCCATGGCGTTTCCAAGGCCATAAACCATTATGGAAGCAAACTGCCACATCTTTCTCCCACAGAGCAGGTGGTGGATTTGAACTACTGACTTATAGATTGGCAGCTGAGTGTTTTAACCACTGTGTCACCAGGGCTCATTACAAAGTCATTTTTGTTGTTAGGTGCCATCAAGTCAGTTCTAACTCAAAGCGATCTGTGTAGGTTTCTGAGGCTTCAAATTTTTATGGTAGCAGAAAGCCTCATCTTTCTCCCATGGAGTGACTGGTGGCTTTGAGCTGTCGACCTTGTGGTAAGCAATTGAATGCTTATCCTACAATGCCTACGATGAATGCTTAGCCGACAATGACTCCTTCCAGAGTCATTGTTGTTAAGAGCCATCAAGTCGATTCCAACTTAAAATGATCTAGTATAGGGTTTCAGAGGCTGTACCTTTTTGTGGGAGCAGAAAGTCTTATCTTTCTCCAACTCCAAAATCATTGTTGTTGTTAAGTGCCATCAAGTCAGTTCGGACCCATAGTGACCCGGTATAGGGTTTCCAAGGAGCCTCTAGTGAGCTTGAACCACAGACCTTGTGGTCCAAAGTGACTTTACAGTCCAGTGCATTAACCCACAGCACCACACCAGGACTCCACCCCAAATCACTAGGACCTGAGTAATTGAAAATTATAATTAGATACATCCTGTTTGTGCTTTTAAAATCTAAAGAAAACATCAACTCTTTATGTCTTTTCTGTTTGTCTTAATTCATGGCAAATGCTGTGGGAGAATATCCAAATACTTTTTATGAACAATGTTTACATAAGTATATGTCTATACTTTGAAAGAAAACAAAATAATGCAAACAAAACCTAGGAGTGTTAGCCATTCCTGAAAGGAGCTGCCCTCTGCTTTACCTGTGGAAAACAGCAGTAACCCACCTAGACAAGGCTCCCAGGCACCAGACTGACCTTAGAATCTACTACCACGGTGATTTTTTTCCCCACTGACATTGCTTTCACCTTTTCCAGAAACATAAAGAAGATGGGCCACCTCATAAACTCCTGGCTACTTTTTGCTCCCTGAAGTCACAAGCTCTTTGTTTATCTCTTGTTTTTGAACCCTGGGAAAAATATATCAAAGTGATTCAGACTGCCAAAATTGTGTGCACTCAGGAGCTGGCACCATGACAAACGCCTGCAGAGAAGAGAAAAGATTTCTGTGTTTCTTAGTGTTATTCTCTCCCTTGAGAAGTTTCCAGAGACTTGAAAGGAGGGCTGTGCCGAGGGCTGATTAAACTTGCTCCTATTAAAACTGAAAGTTGGTGTGAATGATCCACTCTCACTGCCTTCACTCTCTGCCCAGCAGCCCAGGTAACTGGGATCACTTATCACAGAAACTAGAGCTGGAAAATACCAGTCCAGTCCTCTTGCTCTTTTACCTGGCAAGAGGAGAATTGTTCCCTGTGGTCCCCATTGTTTAGTCTGGTTGAATTTTAAAACATGCTTCAGGAAGAGAGTGCCCCAAATTTCCTTTGGGAGTTCTCTCTGTAGATGAAAACTTGGGAAACTTGTTCTGCTAATAAGCTGAAGATTCTCTTGATTGGGCAAATCCCATTATTTTGAGACCGTCCTTGCCTCCTCTGTGCTTTGTGGTCTTAAGAAATTATTCAGTTCTTTGATTTCTCCACATCTAAAGAGGGAAATTATATCAACAATAAAAGATTGTTTGGAAAAGACTAGAAAGTTGGGGTTGTAGAAAGTGTTCAAACCACCCGCTCTGTGAGTTACATGTGGTCCCAACATTTCTTCAGAAAACCGTTGTTTTTCCCAAATCGAACAAAAACATTTACAGATATTAAAATTGAATTTATCTGTTGTGGAGATGCTATGCCCAGAGTTTAGAGAATGAGGTGGACTCTGCAACAATGTTATTATCATTGGCTGACATGGGTCCTTAACCAAACTGTGGAGGCCAATGTTTCCACTGAGTGTTTACTTCTGCTTCAAGGGTACCCCCGGCTCTGGGGGTCATAGACATCATGCCCATAACTCTCCTATATAGAGCTATTATCTTCATCCATCAATCTTAAATAGTCACCTTGAAAAGCATTTGCTAAATCAAAAGGAGCTGCTGAATGACCCTTCCTCATGATCACTGAAAGGCATATCTGCTTAGACATGAAGGCTGTCTTTAAATTGAAGGAGTGCTTTTCTAGCTCCAGAGCTCCAGATGCCTGGAATACAATTGGCAGTTGGAGATTTTTTTTTTCTTTTCTTTGTAGAGGTGTTGAGAAGTGTTATCTGAATCCTTCAATGGTTGTTGTTGTTAAGTGCTGTTGAGTTGGTTCCGACTCATAGTGACACTGTATGGGTTTTCCAAGAAGCACCTGGTGAGTTTGAACTGCAGACAATGCAGTTCAAATCGACTTTGTGGTCCAGTGCTTATACTACGCCACACACAGCATTCAAGCTTCTGTGTCCAGCATCACACACAGAATCCAAGACTCAAGAGATATGATATTTTTTCTTTTCTTCTTCTTTTTTTTAATTTAAACTTTTTATTGTGAATTAAGGGAAGGTTTAACGAGCACACCATCAGTTTTACTCAAGAGTTATGTTTATTTAATTTAATCTTCACTTCTCCTTTCCTATTCTTTAGCTAAGCAAAGTAAGTCTTGGGTGCCTAAGTAACTTGCCCAAGATCACACATGAGAGAATGAATTGGGTTTGCCCTTATTTAGTCTCATTCCATAATCTGTGTTCCTAAATCACAAAGCAGTGTTAGACATGATAGTTAGTGACAGTGAGACTAATAATAGCAGTAAATATTCTTTGAGGGCTTGTAGACCAGACTTTATGATTAGTCCTTTCTATGTGTTATCTCATTTAACACCAAGAGTCATTCCGCGAAGCAGGTAGTTTTAGTATATCCCCTTTTTATATGCAGCACAGGGAGGCAAAGCATCTCATTCAAGTTTACATAGCTAGAAAGGTACAAAACTATGCATCCACAATCCAGGCCGGCCAACTCTAGAGTCTTGTAGTCTTTCATATTCCTGCCTTCTTCATCCACCCTGTCTTTATCTCCAAAGAGACGGAGACAGTCCTGATGTTACAGGGTCCATTATGAGATGCAGACTCTCAGTTATTGATTTAGACACTGGTTCACTCAGAACTGACCATAGAACTCCTTTAGTTGTACTTGCTGAGTCAGAGTTGACACTTTTAAGAGTCAACAAGATGACAGTGTGGTATCTGGTCTGACCCATCAATTCCTAGTACCATCTGGCCTATCATCCTATGTTCATATATTCCAGTTCAAACCAAAATTGCTGGTGGTGGGTATGTGCCATGGAGTTGGTTCCGACTCATAGTGACCCTGTACAAGGTTTCTGAGGCTGTAAATCTTTATGGGAGCAGAAAGCCTCATCTTTCACCCACAGAACAGCTGGTAGGTTCGAACTGCTGACCTTGTGGTTCGCAGCCCGATTCATAACTATTACGCTACCAGAATTAACCCCCTTTAATTTATTATCCCACATTATGTACACAAAACAATAATTTGAATGGAAACCAAATGCTGTCTTTCAAAAGGTTCTGTGAACTGAGATCACATTGAAAAATGCTAAAGAAGAAGAACATCTGGGGAGATTCCAGTCTGAAAGTCCATGGGATATAGATGGCAAGTATCTATATGTCCAGGAGCTGAGAAGTTATACAGGAGAGTCTTTGGCTTGAGGGAAGAAGGAACCAGGCAAGTGATAAAAACTTTAACTACTAGTAAAAGGGAAATGACAATTTTGAGAATGGCCTGATATGTTTCAGTGACTGTGAATCAAGGTTGAACTCTTCTACCCATAACTCTATAAGGGTCACAGACAACACTGCCTGATTTCTCAGTTCCAGAGAGGAATTGAGAATTCCTCCTGTCTCCATTTCTGAGACATTTGTTGTTGTTGGGAACTGTCTGGTGATAGTGTGTCATGGAGTCGTTTCCGACTCATAGAGACCCTATATAGGGTTTCCGAGGCTATAAATCTTTACAGGAACAAAAACTCTCTTTCTCCCGTGGAACCGCTGATAGTTTTGAACTGCTGACCTTGAGGTTAGCAGCCCGACTCGTAACCACTACGCTTCCAGAGCTCCTTTAGGTACAGTCTAGTCAGTTTGTCAGTTCCAATCCATAGCAACCCTATACACAACAGAAAGAAACAATGCCCAGTTCTACACCATCCTCACAATTATTGTTATGTTTGAGCCCATTGTTGCTACTACTGTGTCAATCCACCTTGTTTAGGGTCTTCCTCTTTTTCATTGACCCTCTGTTTTATAAAACATGGCATCCTTCTTCAGGGACAACATATTCAAAGTAAGAAAGATGAAGGCTTGCCATCTTCTCTTCTAAGGAGAATTCTGACTGTACTTCTTCCAACACAGATTTGTTTGTTCTTCTGGTGGTCCAGTGTACTTTCAGCATTCTTTGCCAGCACCATTATTCAAATGCATGGATTTTTCTATGATCTTTATTCGTTGTCCAGCTTTCACACGCATATGAAGTATTTGAAAATACCATGATTTGGGTCAGGCACACCTTAGTCCTCAAAGTGACATATTTGCTCTTTAACACTTTAAAGGAGTCTTTCGCAGCAGACTGTCCTAATGCACTATGTCCATGATTATGAATTCAACCACAATGAAGTCTTTGACAACTTCACTCTTTTCTCTGTTTATCATGTTATTCATTAGTCCATTTGTGAGGATTTTCATTTCTTTTACATTGAGGAACAATCCATATTGTAGGATATAATCTCAGGCATTTGTTGTTGTTGTTAAGTGTCGTCAAGTCAGTTTCTGAGGAGCAGCTGTTTGAGTTTGAACTGCTGACTTTGCAGTTCAACTTGACCTTGTAGTCCAGTGTATTAACCCATAGTTACACGTGGACTCTCAGTCCTCAATTTATTGTGTTCTCTAGGCCAAAGTAACTGGTTCAAGGATGACCATACATTCTAACTGGAACAAGTCCATGGTCTTTTCCTATGAGGAACAAGAGTCTATATCCTCAAGTATTCAAAGCAGGGTGAACGCAATTCCTTCCTTGCTGCTGGTGGCCATCTTGTCATCATGGAAGGTTACACATGAAGCTAACATGGAAGACCACAGATCTGAGACACACAGACATCATTTGAGCCCCTGGATTAATATTCCTTCCTACTTAAACCAGTCTGATTTAGGTTTTCTAAAGTTTCCACAATGGGATTGATTGTAATGGGGTGGATTATTTTTAGTCAGTTTTGTCAGGGAAGACCTTTCTGATCATCTGGAAGTCTATAGACTCAGGTATTAATGACACCATTTCCCAGGGGTGGGATTAGGTGATTTGGGTTTTCTTAGATCATTTTTTTTTTTTAAGAAACATTTCTTTGTTTATAAGAAAATATTATGTATGCAATTTCAATATTTCCCCAAATTGTGAGATATTCTACTGATCACAATTCTTCCTCTCCAGCCACTCTGTCTTCTAGGTGTAAACTTACACTTACTCTTAGCTCACAGGGGTGACTTGTGAGAGAGTTCACAAGTGTGCTTTTGTGCATATACATATCTCATTTGTCTTCCTCCTGAAAGGTAAGGTGTAGTCTTCTTTTAAGCAACTTGGTTTAGCATTTTTCTAATCCAATGCATTTCCAGCTTCTCTAATCTTGAGGGTCAATTGCAGAGGTATTTATGAAATACAATAATAAATTTATTGTGATACCAACTAACTGGTAGTTTATGATGATTTCCAGAAGCTAGGCAGTGTCTCCTGAAGAGTATGGTGTGAGAGAGTACAAGTATAAGAAATTTGTAGATTTGCTTTCCTTGCATGTTGACTTTCTGAACCAACACACACACCATTTATGAGAGAAGTAAAATGTGAAATGTTATCTGAATAAAAGATCATCAGGTAGTCTAGTGCCTCCATTTAAGCCCAAGTCATATTAGTTTGTATCTGGCTGCTGGACGTCTAGATCAGAGGAAGATTCGTACATGGGGTAGGGATATCAGGGGAAGGGAAAATGAGGGCTCTTAAAATGATTGAATTTACTAGCTACTCTGAATTGACTTCCTATATTTTATTTGAGAAAAAAAATTTTTTTCAGAGCAATTGTCAAAAAACTACTTCTGGATTTATGAACACCCTTGGGATGAGGGGTTACTTTCTAACCTTTCAAAAAGTCTTTCAAATTGGAGCCTTAAGAGAACAAGTACTTTCCACAAAAATTCAGCTTTCGATGTTAGTTACTTGTGGATTAAATTCTCCTGTAGGTGCATCTTTCCATCCTTTATGGATCAAAAGATGAATTGAAATTAAACTGGTCCATACTGATAAAAATGGAGTTCTTTGTTCCTTTTTCAGTTCTAAATGTATAAAAACTAGTGGTTACTCCAAATCTGTTAATCAATATGTAGTAATGTAATAGCAGAAACTGGAAAGATGGGGTGTATTTTTTCAAACATATGTATGTGTATCTCTTCCCGTTTATCCTCTTACATGGGTCATCCATATACTACTGAATAATGTTGTTGTTGTTAAGTGATATCAAGCCTCTGTATGGGGCTTGAACCACTGACCTTATGGTTCAAACTGACTTTGTGGTCAGTATAACACCAGGTATAACGCACTAATGTATTTTACCTGTGAGATTTTGGTAACTTCATAACATAGTCCTGTTATTTTACTATGAATTATTAGACATACTTCAGACTTAAAAGTTTCAGAGATAAAATCACAAAGAAAAAATGTAATGCATCACTATATACCTATAGTCAAGATTTAATACAGTTTTGCTTCAGTTATTGAAGTATGTTAATGTTAATTAAAATCTGTAACATTTCACTCCTAAATATATCTAAAATATTTTTTCTCCTATAATAACAATATTTTTCTCTCAGCTGTAAAAATTAATATCAGTAAACATAAATAACTATACTTTAAAAAATGTATATTGTTGTTGTTGTGGTTAGGTGCCATTGAGTCAGTTCAGACTCATAGTGATCCTATGCACAATAAACCAAAATATTCCCCATCCTGCACCAACCATTGAACCTCACAGTCTTTGCTACGATTGAGCTCATTGATACATATTTCGATATTCAATATTCTGGTGCTATCTGTCAGTGTTTCACTGTTACACATAAGGTTTTCAGTGACTAAATATTCAGATTTGGTCCATCTCTCCTTCTTCGTAGTCTGGCTTAGTCTGGAAGTTCATCTGAAACCTGTCCACCATGGATGACCCTGCTGGTATTTAAAATATCAATGGCATAGCTTCCAGAATCACAGCAACACATACTCCACCACAAGCTGTAATAATGAAATTATGACAAGCTGTAATAATGAAATTATGGAATAACTATTTAATAATGAAAAATCCTTCACATACTGAGTTTTTAAGTTTATATCCTGAATCATCTAGGAATTTATACCATTGTCATTAGACAATAGTTTACCTTTTATATTTGATCAACCTTGATTATGTATTAGGGAACAGAGCATTTCTTATGTTCAATCTTAAGCGGTTTCAATGAAAAGCTTATTGAATTAATTTACGTCAGGCTTTTTTAACCCACATTCTTTAATAGAATGTTTCCTTGTTCAATGTACATGTGCTTTTGAATCATGAGTAATAATTTATTCCTTTATAAAGAAAGCATTTCTTTGTATATGGGGGAATTGATGGTTTCCTGTGAGAATAGCTGAATATTATCCTCTCTAGTCATTGTAAACACTAGGAAAGAGAACTAGAAATCGAGCAAAGGACATGAGTTGAGTTCTAGTTTGACTTCTTGTTAGCTGTATGACCTTGAGCAAACCAATTGAGTTTTATGAGCCTCAATTTCTCCGTTTATTAAATGGGCCATATCATACTTATGGGGATTATACAAGACACCAAAAAATCATTTTGAAAAGTGTAATATCCTTTATTGACATCATATGATGGGGTTATAAGAAAAGAGGTATATTGCAGATAGTTTTATTTCAACTAATATTAGAAAAGGGGAATAGATTTACTCTGTAGTTGGAACCAAGTTGTTGTTAAGTGCTGTCGAGTCGGTTCCGACCCATAGCGACCCTGAACAGGGTTTCTGAGGCTGTAAATCTTTATGGGAGCAGAAAGCCTCATCTTTCTCCCACAGAGCAGCTGGTAGTTTCAAACTGCTGACCTTGCGATTCACAGCCCGATTCGTAACCACTACCCTACCAGAGCTCCTTTGGGCATAATATAGTCTCAAGAAAATAAAACATTGTTCTGACAAAACTCAAAAAATTCCAGACTTACTGGTCAGATTAAGTTAGTCATCCTTTAGCTCTGAAACGGAACTCACCTCTGTGACTCAGTTTTTAGCCAAACAATGGATACAGGCAGGGCAACAACACTAGTGAGTTATTCACAGCATACAATAGTCAATTGTTTGTAGATAGAGATGACATGTTTCTTAACTCCACAAACAGAAGCTCTAGTGAGACTATTAAGGAGTCCTGGTGTGGCACTATGGGTTAATGCACTGAACCGCAAGGTTGGTTTGAATTGCAAGGTCAGTGGTTCAAGCTTACCAACCACTCCTTGGAAACCCTATACAAGGTTGCTTTGTGTCAGAACCGACTTGACTACATTAAACAATGACAACAGGAAGCTTGTTGTTAAGTGCAGTCCCAAGTAGAAATAAGTTAAACCTCACTTTATACTTTGTGGAAATGGTTTACTTATTTTGAGTTTGGCCCTTGTCTTTGTTATTGTTGTTAAGTCCTGTCAAGTTGGTAACAACTCATAGTGACCCTGTGTAGGGTTTACAATGAGTGGCTGGTGAGTTTGAACCACTGACCTTACAGTTCAAACCTACCTTAATATCTAGTGCTTATCCTACAGCACCACACCAGGACTCCTTTTCATAGTGATTGTGAAAAATAACCAAAAAGTTATACACACTTCAGTAGTTTGAATAGTGGTCCCTCAAAAGATATGTCCATCCAGACCTTTTGAGTGTGACCTTGTTCGGAAAAAGTGACTTAGCAGATGTGATTAAGTGAAGGATCTTGAGAAGTGAATACCCTGGATCCATTGTTGTTGTTAAGTGCCACTGAGTCGATTCCTACTTATAACAACATGTATAGTGTTTCCAAGGAGTGGCTGGTGGGTTTAGAACACCATACTTTTGGTTAGAAGTTCAGTGCTTATTCTACAGTGCCCCACCAGAGGCCTAAATCCAATGACAAAAGTCAGAAGGAGAGTTGAAACATACAAAGGAGAAAGCCATGAGAAGATGGAGGCAGAGAGTGGATTTATGCAGCCAAGGAGCTACCAGAAGTGGAAGAGAAAAGGTAGTTCTCCTGTAGAGCCTTTAGAAGGAGGACAGTCCTGTCAACACCTTGATTCCAGACATACAGGCATCAAGAACTCTTGAGAGAATAAATTGCTATTTTAAGCCAGTATATAGTCATTTGCTATTGTAATCCTAGGAAGCAAATACACTCCCTCCTTTTCTTCTATACTTCCACTATATACCCTTTCACATTGGATGTACTAACTGGCTTTCAGACTATTACAGAAAATCAGCCATATTTATTGGATTAAATACCTAAATTATGGATACATATAACACTGCATTCACCAACACCATAATTCAAATGCACATAATAATGTTGGCATCAAATATTGAAACTACCATGGACTTCCAGAAGAACAAGCAAATTTGTTTTGGATGAAGTACAGCTAGAATGCACTTGGAAGTAAGGATGGCAAGACTAGTGCATTTGGAATATGCTGTCAGGAGGAACCATTCTCTAGAGAAAGATGTCATGCTTAGTAAAGTGGAGAGTCAGAGAAAAAGAGGAAGACCTGCAAAGAGATGGATTGACACAATAGCAACAACAGTGAGCTCACACATGACAACAATTGTTGATTTCTGTTGTGCACACTATCAGTATGAGTTGGAACTAACTTAATGCCACCTAACAACCACAACATAACATTGAAGGGTTAATAGTTAATACCACACCAATATGCTTTTGGTAGATTACTGAGAGGGATTTTCTAGGTAGTTGGAAAAGTAATTATGAAAAATACTCAACAATATCTCAATATCAACAGAAGATTTTCTTACAAGAACCATTTTCCTAACAATAACAAATGAGTCTCCTTTAACCTTATATAAAAGTGATTCTACAAGGGCAAGTCCAAAAGTATCACAACAGAAACCGTTATCAAACAAAAAAATTCAAAATGTGTATTTATTCTTTCTATACATTTCCTCAATCTGGGTCTATACACTTCTGAAGGTTGTATATCCATGGAGTGCTGTAGGATAAGCACTGGGCTGTTAACTGTAAGGTCAGTGGTTCAAGCCCACCAACCACTCCTAGGAAATCCTATACAGGGTTGCTATGAGTGGAAACCAACTTGATGGCACTTAACAACAGCAACTCTTCCCCAAACAATTCTGCTCTCTTTGATTTATACCACATCAAGCAGCAGTTTTGGCATCCTTGGTGAACTCAAAATCTTGTTCCTATGAAATGTTCTTTGAGTTCTGGGAAATAAAGGGATGTCTCAAGGAGCAAGATCAGGATGTACAGTGAATGTGGTAAGGTTTCCCAACAAAATTCTCATAGTATAACACTTGCTACATTGCTCAGGATACTGTTGAATTGATGGTGTAGTCCACAGTCAGCTCTTGGCTTTGTTTTGGCTGATAATATTAAGCTTTTCCGCAGATGTAGTCTCTTTCCACAGATATAGTCAATTTGATTTCTGTGTGTTCCATCTGGTGAGGTCCATGTGTATAATCATCTTTTATGTTGTTTTAAAAAGGTATTTGCAATGAATAATTCATTGGTCTGGCAAAGTTCTATCAAGTATATAATGAGACTATTGGCTCTGTAGGATAGTTAATTTATTGCTTATCACAGGTTTGGCAGTTCAGACCCACTAGACACTCCTTGAGAGAAAAATGAGGCCTTTTTTCTGTAAAGATTTACAGCTTCAGAAACCCTATACAGAGTTGCTATGAGTTGCAACCAACTTCTGTCATCTAATAACAACACAAAGTTAAGATTTATCCACCTAATATAAAGACAAAATTCTATTCCCTTATTTTCTCCTCTACAAAGTACTTATTACCTATTTGAAACTTTATAATCTTCACCATGAAGTTAGATCTGTGAGTCACCCAACTGAGAATTCTTCTGTTTACTTACAAGCAGTTGCTTCAAGTGCTTAGAACTCATGTATAATTACAGTGAACATGTCTTTCTAAAGATAAACTGTGGTAAACTTGGGATCCTCTACTTCTAGAAAACTGTTCCTATGTTGGAAAAATTTTTTTTCTTTTGACGGCATCTAGATCCTTTTTTAACCAAAGAAAGTTATATTTGCATTTACCTTTAAAATACACATTTCAAAGGATGCAGACAAAGGCTGAAAGTTTCCGAAAACTGTTTCCTACCTTGGGAATTGGGCTGAACTGGCTGACCTAATACTGTATTCACTGAGATCGCTTTACAACAACTACACGTCCCAGAGACAACAGGAATCATGAGATAAGCTCTGGAAACAAGTCAAGAATTTTTGTGGAGAAACTCAATGTGGTCTCATGGAGCAAGAGAAGTTGTAGGCAGTCTCTTTTTTTGAAATTGAGGCATAAGAATCACAGAGATTGCCTGCAGATGTTAGCAGTCCTCTTTGTAGGTGTTAATTGACAAAAAGCTAAGTTAGAGCGCAAATGTAGAAGAAGGATGACATCAGGTCAACAGACAGTTAAAGAATTTTCTTGCACGGGGTTATTTCCCCTTTCAGTTAGAGAATTCTTTACTAATAGTACATTCTCATTTTGGAAATTATTAGCAGACGGCTTGAGGTGGTAGTATAGTCATGCGAAGCTGTAGTCCTGTTTGAAGCCACTTCCCACATTTATGTAGTTTGAGAACTCCGTTGCCTGAAATAATTTGGAGGAAGTCCAATTCTGGTCACGAAGGCCACGGACAGCACTTTGGAGGAAATGACACCTGCCCTCGGTGCAGTGCCTGAGGCAACATGGCACTGCTGCTTAAGGTCATGGCCTGGCCGTGGACACTGGAGTTTTCCAGTTTCGTGGAAGGAAAACTTGGTCCTTACATGCTCTTCTTTTGCTTGTACGAGTGCTGGGTTTTGCTCACACAAGCAATTCCAAACCCAAAAATGTAAGGCTCATTTGTGGTTACTAGGATGAAACTTAATGGAAAATTTGACCAAAAGCACAAAAAATTCATGTCTGAAAAAAAAAAAAAAAATCCTCTGGTGCAGAAATCAGGAAATAGGTTTTAAAAATGTATTGTGTAACCAACATGTGCTTCCCTAACTCCACAACAGCCTGCACTGCATGAAAAAGGGGGTGGGTGCAAATAATAACTGCCTCCTTTGTAGTCCAAATTCTCACAGCAGAATCACTGATAGCCTCTTAGTTCTACAGTTCCCAGCCAGGCTTCTGAGGGAGGGTCCCCGCATCCTCTAAAGTTTGGGGTGCTTTGCTGTCATAAAGCCTATCTCAGCCTCATTTTCTCCCTCAGGCCCTTACCCTGCTTGGCCTCAGCTAGTTTTGTTAAAGGCAGGGCAGGGTCCTTCCTTACCAGGCTGGCTGGTGGTCAAGTGCCATCCAAGGTTTCCAAGACTACAAATCCTTATGGAACCAGAAAGCCTTGTCTTTCTCCCGAGGATCCCCTGGTGGAGTCGAACAGCTGGCCTTGCCATAGTAGCCCAGCTCACCAGACGTGTTGTTTTTATAAGGCTTCTAAAACAAGATGGCCTGCTTCTTCCCAGAGGAAGCACCGTTAGGTCACCCAAAGACCAGCCTCTTCCTTTACCCCAAGTTATATAATAATAATAATAATATTGTTAAGTGTCCTTGAGTTGGTTCTGACTCATAGTGACCCTGTATAGGGTTTCCAAGGAGAGGCTAGTGGGTTTGAACTACTGACTTTGCAATTAGCAGCAGTCCAGTGCCTATCCTACAGTGCCACGTCAGGACTCCTATAGTATAATAATAATAGCATTCATAAAAAAAATTAAATGGAATGTTCTTTGAAATAAATAATTACTATTTTTCAATATTATAAAATTTGTATGAAATCATCCTTAGAAAACTTAGCTAATTTTATCAAACTAACAAAATCCAAATCAGAATCGTCTATTTGTAATACAAACACCACACACCTCACCTCAACCCCTAGCCTGGAGGCCTTTCTGGAAATTCTGAGCATGTTTCTTTCAGGGTGGCTGGAGTTTGATTTGCTTTTTCAGCTTCTTGGAAGCTTTTCTTTAAGGAAACTTGGCACTGCTTTTCTGGGAACTGGATCATAGGAAAGGAAACCTGGTGGCACATGGGTTAAGCATTAGGCTGTTAACCTAAAAGGTTGGTGGTTTGAAGCCACCTGTGGAAGAATGATGAGGCAGTCTATGTGGGAGAAAGATAAGGCGACCACAGAGGAATTGATGCATTTGAATTATGGTGTTGGAGAAGGATATTTAAAGTACTGTGGACTTCCAGAAGAACAAACAAATCTGTACTGGAAGAAATACAGCCAGAATGTTCCTTAGAAGCAATGATCCCCAGACTTCATCTCTCATACTTTGGACATGTCATTGGGAGGAGCCAGTCCTTGGAGGACATCATGCTTGATAAAGGACATCATGCTTGGAAAAAGAGGAAGGCCCCCAATGAGATGGACTGACACAGTGGCAGCAGCAATGGGCTCAAACGTTAAAATAATCGTGAGGATGGCGCAGGACCAGGCAGTGTTTCGTTCTGTTAGACAGACACAAGGTCACTCTGAGTTGAACTGATATGACGCCACCTGACAACAGTGCCAACAACATCTGTGAAGATTTGCAGCCTCAGAAACCTACGGAGCAGTTCTACTCTGTCTTGTAGTTTCTCTATGAGTCAACTTTGGCTCTACAGCAGTTGGTTTTTGGTTTTTTTTTGGTGGGTCATAGCACAAGTCCCTATAATAGGAGGTCAAGAATTCAAACCCAGAGGTCTGTCAAGCAAGGAAGAATCTGTAACACGCTTACTTAAAAATTCATATATATCTCTGCTCTCCATTTTGAAAGAGAAAAAAAAAAATCTGCTTTTCACTATTGTATTGCTTCCTCGTTGAAATAGAAATTGCATCCATAAAAACCCTGTGGGGGCTTTAAGAGGCTGTAGGGTAAAGTGATCTGGAACATGACTCTATAGTCAGACTTGCTGGTTTCAGAACTCAACCTTTCACTGTAATTTGTGCTGGGGTGACTTAACCTGTAGGTTAAGTAGAGTGTGGAGGATAATGGTATCTACCTTATTGTTGTGAGGGCTAAATTGGTACAAAACTGGCCACGACCAACGCTCAACCAGTAATACACCACTGAATCTCACCATCATCATCACTGTTAAAGAGATCAATTTAATTAGCTTTTTTAGTGGTAAAGATAAAGTTCTTTTACAAATGGGTGAAGTGAGGAAAGGAGAGAGCAAGGCACTCGTACTAGCATATCACTCTCTCTTGTTTTTGGCCTTCCTTGTACTGGAAGCTCTTTCTGAACGTATCTATTAGTGACTCTTATAACTGTGATAAGATAGATTCAACCAGGAGAATAGATTTACTTGCATTCTGAACACTCAGATACTATAAGATACCTTGAAACAGTGAATTCATTGAGGTTAGATCCATCTCTGTTACTTATTTCTAGGGTAACATGATGCTCAGACCTGAAACCTGGAGAAAAATAAAAGGAAGTCATGTTAGACTAGCTTCTGTAGAGAAACAAAATCAGTGAAGCTTATCTATGTGTGTGTATGTGTGTGTGCATGGTCAGATTTTATCAAAGCTTCTAGACTAAGACAGACTAGGAAGAAGGAGAGGAAGCCATTGCCGAAAGGTTAGCCACTGAAAACCTTCTGAATGGCAGTGTAACATTGTCTGATGTAGTGCCAAAAAATGAGCCCCTCAAGTCAGAAAACACTAAAAATATGACTGGGAAAGACAAAGTAAAGCATTACAATGAAATGTACCAAGACCTGGAGTCCGAAAACCAAAATGGAAGATCATGCTTATCGTTTCTCAAGCTAAAAGAACTGCAGAGAAAAAATTCAAACCTCAAGTTGCAATATAAAAGGATTCTAAAGCCGAAGCATTGAATGTTGTTGTTGTTGTTGTTAAGTGCCATTGAGATGGTTCCGACTCATACCGACCCTGTATAGAGATTCCGAGGAGCGACTGGTGAGCTTGAACTTTGTGGTTCAAACTGACTTTGCAGTCCAGTGCATTAACCAGCGGTGCCACACCAGGACTCCATTGAATGCTGCATGAAACATTCAAAGAAGATGAAAGGAATATAGAGTCACTGTACCAAAAAGAATTGACTGATGTTCAATCATTTCATGAGGTAGCATAAGATCAAGAACCAATGGCATTCAAGGAAGAAGTCCAAGCTGCACTGAAGGCATTGGCAAAAATCAAAACTCTAGGAATTGACAGAATATTACTTGAACTATTTCAACAAATGCCAGGAAATTTAGAAGACAGTTACCCGACCAACTGATAGAAAGAGGTCTGTATTTGTGCCCACCATTCTAAAGAAAGATGATCCAGTGTAATGTGGAAATCATTGAGCAATATCGTTAATGTCTCATGCAAGTAAAATTTTGCTGAAGAGAATTCAAAAATGGTTTCAGCAGTAATCAACAGGAATATGTCAGAAATTCAAGCCAAATTCAGAAGAGGATATGGAACTAGGGATATCATTGCTGACATTAGATGGATTTTGGCTGAAAGCAGAGAATGCCAGAAAGATGATTATTTGTATTTTTACTGACTATGCAAAGTCATTCATCTGTGTGTATCATGGCAAATCATGGATAACATTAAGATGAAGGGGAATCCCAGAACACTTCATTGTGATCATGAGGAACCTGAACATAGACCAAGAGGCCTTTATTTCAAACAGAGCAAGGAGATACTGAATGGTTTCAAAATCAGGGAAGGTGAGTGCCATGGTTTTACCTTTTTGGCATACTTATTCAATATGTATGGAGGAAAGACTGACATTGTCAAAGACTTTATTTTGCTTGGATCTATAGTCAACACTCATGGAAGCAGCAGTCAAGAAATCTGACAATATATGACAATGGGCAAATCTGCTGCACAAGGTCCATTTAAAGTGTTCAAGAACAAAGATATCCATTTGAGGATTACGGTGTGCCTGAACTAAGACATGGTATTTTCAATAACCTCATATGCATTGAAAGCGGGTCAGTAAATAAGGAAGAATTGATGCATTTGAGTTGTGGTGCTGGAGAAAAATATTGAAAGTACCATGGACTTCCAGAAGAACAAATCTGTGTTGAAAGACATACAGCCAGAATCTTCCTCAGAAGCCAGGATGAGGAAGCTTTGTCTCTTATAATTTGGATACATTATCAGGAGGAACAAGTCCCTTGAGAAGGACATTATGCTCTGTAAAGTGGATGGTTAGGGAAAAGAGCAAGACCCTCCAATGAGATGTGTTTGCATAGTAGCAGCAACAATGGGCTCAGGTGTAACAATTGTGAGGATGGATCATGGCCAAGCAGTGTTTCTTTGTGTTGTGCATTGGGTCGCTATGATTCAGAGCTGACTGGAAGGCACCTAACAACAACATTCAATCTGTATGCTGAGCAAATAATCAGAGAAACTGGATTATTTGAGAAGATTGTGACACCATATTTGGAGGAAGACTCATCAATAACCTGTGACATGCAAATGACACAACCTTACTTGTTGGAAGTGATGAGGACTGAAAGTATGTACTAATGAAGATCAAAGACCACAGCTTTCAGTAGAGATTGCAACTCAATGTAAAGAAAGCAACAACAAAAAATCACAACTGGACCAATAAATAGCTTCATGACAAATGGAGAAAAAAATGGAAGTTGCCAAATATTTCATTTTACTTGGATCCACAATGAATACTCATGGAAGCAGCAGTCAAGATATCAAACAGCATATTGCATTAGGCAGATATGATGCAAATGATCTCTTTGAGTGTTAAAGAGCAAAGATGTCAGTTTGAGGACTAAGATGTGGCTGACTGAAGATGTGGCTGACTGAAGACATGGTATTTTCAATTGCCTTATATGCATGTGAAAGTTGGACAGTGAATAAGAAAGACCAAAGAAGAATCAATGCATTTGAATTATGAGGTTGGCGAAGAACACTGAAAGTACGATTGACTGCCAAAAAATCAAACAGATCTATCTTGGAAGAAATGCAGCTAGAATGTTTCTTGGAAGGAGGATGTAAAATCTTCATCTCACATACTTTGGATATGTTATTAGGAGAGACCAATCCCTGGAAAAGGATATTTTGCTTGGCAAAGCAGAGGGTCAGAGAAAAAGAGGAAGATCCCTAATGAGATGGATTGGCAAAAGTGGGATTAATCATGACAACAATTGTGACGATGGCACAGGACTGGGCAGTGTTTCATTCTGTTGTGTGTTGGGTTGTGATGAGTCAGAAGTGACTTGACGGTACCTGACAACAACAATAAATATGTTTATATCAAAGAAATGGCTCACATAGTTGTAGAAGTGGGCAAATGTTAGGCTGGGACTTCTAATTTGCATAGCTATAGGAGTCCTGGTGTGGCTCTGTGGGATAATGTGCTGGACCACTAGGTGGGTTTGAAATACACGTTCAGTGGTTCAAACTCACTAACTGCTCCTCGGAAACTATACAGGTCTCACTAAGAGTTGGAACTGACTTAATCGCACTGGTGTGGCGATGTGGGCTAATGCGTCAGACTGCAAAGTCGTTTGAATTGCAAGGTTGGTGGTTCAAGCTCCTTGGAAATTCTATACAGGGTTGCTATGGGTCAGAACTGACTCAATGGCACTTAACAACAACAACAACAACAACAGGAGCTGATGAATTTAAGATTGGCATGTTAACTGACCAACTTATGGCAGAAGAGACAAATGAATCCAAGGTTGACAGTTAAGATAGCAGGATATTGACTACTCCCAGAATCAGCAGGCAATACAACAGACTGTTCACTCAAGTCCAAAGAACCAGATATCAGAATACAAGCCAGATGTAGGATCCAGACTCAGCAAAAAGCAAGGAAGTTTTTCCCAAGTGTCCAATATACTGGAGGCAGGCCACACCTTGAGGAAACTTCCTTTTGATTGATTGGCCACTTACCCCATCTTGGAGTTGCTTACATTATGTTAGATCTTATTGTGAGTGATTGCTACATCTTTACTGCCAAACCAGTGAGTATTCTGGCTTACTCAAGTTGATACAAAACCTTAACTATCACAGAAACCATGTAATCACATTGCAATCACGTCCCTCTTACTTTTAATTTCTCTTACCATTTCATACAAAGTTTCTGTGAAAATTATTGAAGCCTTATTCCAATTTTTCTGGATTATGTGAAAGACAGACGTTTTAGAAAGATTTAGAATCTTAATGGACTTATATCCCTAAAATTTTGAGTGAATTTTCACTTACTTTCAGAAGTAGTCATAAAGATCAGTAGAAATTTCTATATGGAGCTAATCTTCCCATGGACCAGCATAGTCTGCCACCTCTACCTGGTTTCATTAGAGAATAATCCACAGGATGCTTTTAACAGTGATATTTTCAGTCCTTCTGGAGGATAAATGGCCAACTTCAGTAGAAAAAGAAGTTAGTAGTTACTTCTCTCTAGTTTAATATGATTCTTCCAGAAATATTTTATATTTTAAACAGTTGAGGTTCTTAAACAAAGGTCTAAATCTCTATGCATAGTGTCGAACCTTAAGGTCAGCGGTTCGAAACTACCAGCCGCTCCGCGGGAGAAAGATGAGGCTTTCTACTCCCGTAAAGATTTACACCCTCGGAAACCCTGTACAGGGTCGCTATGGGTCGGAACCGACTCAATGGCACTTAACAACAACAACAACAACACTCTGTATGCTCACCACTGGTCTGTGTTGCTATGAGGCTAGATGTTCTGTCACTAGTGCCATGAGGCTCACTCATGTTGGATAAGTTTCAGTGGAGCTTTCAGACAAAGACAGACTAGGAAGAAAGACCTGGAAATCTACTATTGAAAATTCACCAGAGAAAGCCCTGTGAATCACAACAGAGTAATGTTCAATACAGTGCTAGTAGATAAGCTCCCTAGGTTGGGAGGCACCGAAAATACTGTACATAATTGCCTCACCAATGGACTCAAGCATGCCAACAATGATGAAGATGGTGTGGGGCCAGGCATTGTATAAGAGGTCACCATAGCAACTCACAATTCTTATTGCAAGTAAGGGATTTCATTGTGAGTAATCAAGACCCACACCTTGCTTTCCCACCTCAAAAAAAATTCCAATTGTTTCAATATATTAGGTATTATTTTATGTCATGTACAGGCAGAATGGAGATAGGTGGCTTAGGACTGCCCAGGCAACTTCATGATAAGCCAAGAACTCAGGCTTCCACTTTGCCATCTTTAGGATGTGACGTTTGTCTTTGTGCATCCATGATGGCATCGGAAGTTTGAACCAACCTGTGCACGTATCAGGAAGAAGGATGGAAAAGAGTGAAAATGCTCATGCCCTAGTTATACATTAGGCTTTGAAGAGCTTTTGAAGCCCTGTTAATATATCACTGCTGAACTGTATGTTGTGCCCATTCTATCCTGTAAAGGAGGCTAGAAAATGCAATTGCTTATTTATTTTTCATAACTGAGCACAATATAACCATTAAGAAATGGAGTTCTTTTGGAAGAGAAAAAGTAGAGAATGGATTGGCCACTGGAGATGCAATTAGAAGTTCTGTTATATTCTTATCACAAAAACTATACTAATAATCTAAATTCAACCACTCATCTGTCAGTATGGTGGTGGCTTGGCTGTTGCTATGATGCTGGAAGCTATGCTACCAGTATTTTTAATAACAGCAGGGTAACCAGTGGTGGACAGGTTTCATCAGATCTTCCAGACTAAGACAAACTAGGAAGACGAAAAGGTAGACTACTTCTGAATGTTTGTTGTAGTTGTTCTTAAGTGCTGTCCAGTCAGTTCTGACTCATAACAACCCTGTATAGTGCTTCTGAGGAGCAACTGGTGGGTTTGAACCACCGACTGTGCAGTTAGAAGTTTAGTGCTTATCCTAAGGTACCACACCAAGATACTTTATGAATGCTTAGCCACTGAAAACCTTACGAATAGTGGCAGACCATTGTCAGAGTGCCAGAAGATGAACACATTATGGACAGCAGCAGAACATAGTCAGATACAGTGTCAGAAGAGCCCCTAAGGGTGGAAGTCACTCAAAATATGACTAAGGAAGAGCTGACTCCTCAAAAGTAGAGATGACAATAATGACATGATGGATCAATTCTTTCAGAACTTTCATTTGCTGATGGGACTCAACTCCAAATGAGGAGTGTTTCTGTAACCATTCATTAATAATTAGAACATGGGATGTGCAAAGTATAAATCTAGGAAAATTGGAAGTTTTCAAAAATGAAATGGAATGCACAAAGATGTATATATTAGGTATTAGTGAGCTGAAAAGACTGGCATTGGTCATTTTGAATCAGACAGTCATATGATTTACTATGCTGCGGACAACAAGTCTAAGAGGAATGGTGTCTCGCTCATTGTTAAAAAGAACATTTCAAGATATATTTCGAAGTACAATGCTGTCTGTAATAGGATAATATCCATATGTCTACAAGGAAGACCAGTTAATACCACTATTATTTAATTTATACACCAACCACTAAAATAAGTGATTATGAAACTGAAGAGTTCTATCAACTTCTTTCGTCTGAAATTTATCAAATATGCAATCAATATGCACTGATAATTACTAGTGAGTAGAATGTGAAGATTGGATACAAAGAGAGGAAAGATCCGTGGTTGGAGAATGTGGCCTTGGTGAGAGAAATGATACTGAGGATCACATACTAGAATTTTGTAAGACCAATGATGTATTCATTGCAAATACCTTTGTTAAACAACATAAAAGGGGGAGTTTTGGTATGGCACTGTAGGATAAGCACTGAACTGCTAACCACAAGCTCGATGGTTCAAACCAACCAGCTGCTCCTTGGAAAACCTACAGGGTCACTATGAGTCAGAACTGACTCCATGACATTCAACAACAACAACATACACCTGGACCTCACCAGCTGGAATACACTTGAAGCAAACTGAATACATGTGTGGGAAGAGACAGGGGAAGAGCTCAATATCATTAGTCAAAACAAGGCCAATTGTCAACTATGGAACAGATCATCAGTTGCTCATATGCAAGTTCAGGCTGAATCTAAAGAAAATGAAAACAAGTACATTAGATCCAAAATATAACCTAGGCTATATCCCACCTAAATTTAGAGACCATTTCAAGAAGAGATTTGATTCATTAGACATTAATAACTGATGACCAGAAGAGTGGAATAACTTCAAGGACACTAAACATGAACAAAATAAAAGGTCATTAAAAAGACGGGAAGAAAAGACCAAAATGGATGTCAGAAGAGACTGTGAAACTTGCTCTTTAGTGTAAAGAAGTGAAAGTGAATGGAATAAATGAGGAAGTAAAAAAGTTAAGTGGAAAATTTCAAAGGGTAGCTTGGGAAGACAACATAAAGTATTATAATAGAATGTGCAAAGACCCAGAGTTAAAAAAAAACAAAAGTGAAGAAAACACTCAGCATTTCTCAAGATGAAAAAACTGACAAACAAACAAACAAACAAAAAAATTCAAGCCTGAACTTGAAATACTGAAGGATTCTTTGGGCAAAATATTGAATGATGCAGAAAGCATCAAAAGAAGATGGCAGGAATGACAGAGTCACTGTACCAAAAAGAAATGGACAATGTTCAACCATTTCAAAAGGTAGCACATGATCAAGAACTGATGGTACTTAAGGAAGAAATCCAAGTTACACTGAAGGCACTGCCAAAAAATAAGTCTTCCAGAATTGATGGAATACAAAATGAAATCTTACAACAAATTGATGCAGCACTGGAGGCATTCACTCATCTATGCCAAGAAATTTGGAAGACAGCTACCTAGCCGACCAATGAGAGGAGATCCATATTTGTACCTGTTTCAAAGAGAGGTAACCCAATTGAATGAGATATTCATCAAACAATATCATTAATATCACATGCAAGTAAAATTGTGCTTAAGATAATTTTAAAAACAGTTGCAACAGTACATTGACAGGGAACTACCAGAAATTCAAGCCAGATTCAGAAGAGGATGTGGAACTAGGGATATCATTGCTGATGTCAGATGGATCTTGGCTGAAATCAGAGAATACCAGAGCCTTTCGACTGTGTGGATTATGACAAACTCTGGATAACATTGCGAAGACTGGGTATTCCAGAATATTTAATTGTGTTCACGAGGAACCTGTATATAGACCAAGAGGCATTTGTTAGAGTAGAACAAGTGACTACTGAATGGCTTGAAATCATGAGAGGTGTGAGCCATGTTTGTATTCTTTCTCTGGTAGCATAGTGGTTACAAATTGGGCTGCGAACCTTAAAGTC
>NW_006408554.1:5907739-5920540 GCF_000296735.1 Chrysochloris asiatica | reverse complement strand
CTTTGCGTAGTCAATAAAGCACAGGTAAACATCCTTCTGATATTAGAATACTCCTTAGAAGTAAGAAATGCAAGACTTTGTCTCTCACACTTTGGACATTTTATCAGAATGGATCAGCCCTTGGAGAAAGATCTCATGCTTGGTAAAGTTGAGGGTCAGTGAAAAAGAGAAAGTCCCCCTAACAAGATGGATTGACACAGTTGTAGCTGCAATGGACTAAAATGTAACAATTGTTAGAACGGTGTAGATCCTGGCAGTGTTTTGTTTTGTTGCGCATAGGGTTGCTATGAGTTAGAACTGACTTGATGGCACCTAACAAAAATATCTCAATTAGTAAACACTCTATCAAATAGAACCAACTAAAATCTTAAATGCGTTTTCTCCATTTGTCTTTTCATATTTCTATCCCCAATGGAAAGCATGATTCTATGGAGTTGGGAGATGTAACAGTGAACTCTTAAAATTTTGTCTGCAGTATTTTTGAAGAATTGTCCATCAGTGTTGTTGTTGTTGTTGTTTAGTACTCTCGAGTTTGTTCCAACTCACAGCGACCCTGTGTAGGGTTTTTGAGGAGCGACTGATGAGTTTGAACCACCAACCATGTGATTCACACCGACCTTGCACTTTAGTACTTATCCTACAGCGCCACACAGGACTTCATCAATAGGACTGTTGATATTTATACCAATTTCTACTGGTAAAACATTCCACCTAAAAACTTTGAGCATTAAACACCTTCTTAATGCTACTCATTATTTTTACTTTTTAGCTTACAACATGGTTTTACACTATCCTCCCAAAGAGGCAGTCAAATTGATCAGACCCACCTGTTTCTTCCATTCCCCCACCAGTCCTTATGTGGAAACATAGCATTATCCCTTCAACTACTGCAGTACTTACACCATTGAAGTCACCACTTGCTAAGCCATCCTGGTAGAAGCAGCAACTCTTAAATTTGTCTTTTTAAACTGAAATACTTGCCTGTGAGTTCCCAAGTTAATACATTTTGACAATGACCTGGTTCTATGGTCTTCTTGATTCTCCTCATGTCATACAGATGTTTTCAACTCCTCAGACAGACTCTGGATTACTTTTTTCAATCGAAATACGCTGCCTTTTTACAGTAAAGTCTGTTCTGTTGTCTTTATTATCCCATTGCCTACAAAAAGCACTGAAAAGTGATTTTCCTGCCACATCAGCTATAAGGTAAATCATTCCTTTATTCTTACGCTTGCTAAATTATCTGACTTTGGCAAGAGATCACAGGCAAACTACAAACGGGGTTATAATCACGTTGCCTGAAGTCCCATAGGTCTGACCAGAAATACTTTCTCTTCCAGACCCCTATCCCCTTTCATGTAGTTCCCTTTGCTAAGAAGTTTACTTTCCTATCATTTGCACAGTTCTCCTTCCTTCTACCATATTAGCACAATCCCCTTCAACTCATATCATGCCACTGTGATTATTTAAAATAATGGAGTCCACGAGAAATGATGAGCAAAATGTTAACATCATTTGATAAAAGAAAACTGTCTAATATGCTTTTCTAAATGTATATTCAATTATAGCAAAATTGCCACTTTAGTCCTTTTTAAGGTTAAATTCAGTGACATCAATCACATTTACATTATTGTATAAACATTACCACTATCTCTTTACAAAACTTTTTTCTTTACTTCAAACTTCTACAAAGTAAGTATCCATTAAAACAATAACTCCTCATTTCCTCCTCCCCCTAGTCTCTGGCCATCTAATATTTCTGACATATGTTAGCCATGTAAGCCATTTTTCAAGCTCTTATATCTATGAATATGTTGCACTTCCCACAATTACATCCTTTGTAACAAATGAATCTAAAGTTCATTAAATTCCTCCAGCTTTGATTAGGGTTTGAGCTCTGAAATGTGATTGTTTTAGAGTGAGGCTTTTGTTTGGCGTGAGGTATAGATTAGCAAAATGATTTCCTTTTCTCCACGCATGGAAAACATTATGCCACATTTAGTAAGTACCTACAGGATTTCTTAACTGCAGTTAAATCATGTTAGTATTTTCCTTTGGGTGGAAGCAAAGTGGTTAAGCAGGCTGAATGATTTGATATAGGTGAAAACTTGGCTGGGAGCCTTATAACCTCAGGCTGTGAATCTGAGCTCACACACATTTCTACACTTCGCCCAACATCCGTTATAATACCTATGAGGGGCTAAGTCTTCAGGAGGTGGTGGAATTGTTCCTATTTACTCAAGAACTAAACAGAGCTGTTTGAAGGAGATCTTTGAGTCCTCTGTGGGATGAAAACCATTCTCCCATTGCTGCAAGACAGCTATGGAAGCTTCAGATGCCAAAAAGGGAAGCTGCTGAAAAAGGCTAGAAAAATCACCAGGAGTGTTTTTCCACTTCTTTAAGTCATTAAAACTGGCTTAATATATTAAAACTGAGTTTTGGTGGAACGAGCTCCGTCTACCATAATTTGTCAATTTAGTCCTGGTGGGGTGCTGCAGGATAATGTGCTGGTCCACAAGGTCAGTTTGAGTCACAAGGTAGGCGGTTCAAACCCACCAGAAGCTCCTTAGAAACCCCGTACAGGGTCGCTAAGAGTTGGAACCCACTCGATGGCACTTAGCAATGACAAAGACCTGGTAACGTAGTGGATTATGTGCTGGGCTGCTAATTGCAAGGTCAGCAGTTTGAATCTACCAGATTCTATGTGGGAAAAAGTTGAGGCTTTCTGCTCCTGTAAAGATTTGCAGCCTCAGAAACCCTATACAGAGTTGCTATGAGTCAGAACTGACTTGTTGGCACACAACCACTACCACCACCCTATAAGACGAATTCTGGTATGGTGCTGTAGGATAAGCACTGGACTGCTGGTGGTTCAAACCTACCAGCTGCTTCTTGGAAATCCTATACAGGCTCATAATGAGTCCAAATCGACTTGACTACACCTAACAACAACCCTATACAGTGTTGCTAACCCTATACAGGGTCGTAATGAGTCAGAACCGTCTCAACCACACTTAACAACAACCCTATACAGGGTTGGAGTCCTGTTGTGGCGCTGTGGGTTAATGTGCCAGACTGCAAAGCTGTTTGAACTGTAAGGTCGGCAGTTCAAGCTCACCAGCTGCTCCTTGGAAACCCTATACAGGGTCGCTATGGGTCAGAACCGACTTGACAGCACTTCACAACAACAACAAATACAGGGTTGCTATGCGTCAGAGTTGACTCAAAAGCACTGAACAACAACATTCTTTCTTGAAAGGCAACGTAGGTGGAGCAATAGTTAATCACATGACTGCTAACCAAAAGGGTGGCGGTTCCAGTCCACAAGCTGCTCCACAGAAGAAAGTCTGCTTCTGTAAAGCTTGACAGGTTTTGTTGTTGGGTGCTGTTGAGTCTATTTCATCTCATAGTGGTCCTACGTACAACAGAAGAAAACACAGCCTTGTCCGATGCCACCCTCACAGTCCTCGATGTTTGAGCTCCTTGTTGCAGTAATTGTGTCTGTGCACGTCGGTGATTGCTTTCCCTCTACTTTACCAAGCATGATGTTCTTCTCCAGGGACTGCACTCCCCTGATAATATATCCAAAGTATGTGAGACAAAGTCCCACCACCCTTGATTCTAAGGAGCATTCTAGTTGTACTTCTTCCAAGACAGATTTGCTCATTCTTTTAGCAACCTATGGTATAGTCAGTATTCTTTGCTGATAACATAATTCAAAAGCATCAATTTTTAATTCTGTCTTCCATAAAGATTCACAGCCTTGGAAGCTCAATGGAACAGTTTTACTCTGTCCTATAGGGACTCCTAGGAGGTCTGATAGCTTACTGGTTAGGAATCGGGCTGTAAACCGCAAGGTCAGCAGTTCGAAACTACCAGCTGTTCCACGGGAAAAAGATGAGGCTTTTTGCTCCTGTAAAGATTTACAGCCTTGGAAACCCTGTTCAGGGTCGCTATGAGTCAGAACCGACTCCACAGCACATAACAACAACAACATAGGAACTCCTGGTGTGGCACTATAGGATCAGTACTGGACTTTGAATCACAAGATTGGCAGTTCAAACCTACCAGCTCCTCCTCAAAAACCTTATACAGGATTGCTATGAATCAGAACAGACTCCACAGCACCTAACAACAACTACAACAATAGGGTCTTTATGAGTCAGAATTGACTCAAATAGATTTGATTAGAAGCTTTCTTGAGGAGCCTTGGTGGTGCAGTGGTTAAGCACTTGCTATTAACTAAAGATTGGCTGAGAGATGGAGTGGCTGGGGACTCTGGACTCAAGGAGGGAAAGGGGCTGTGTGCTGGTGGTCGAGGGACAGGCTTTCAGGGTAGATCCTTTGGTTGTTTGAATAATTATATATTCCTGAGTGCTTCGGGAAAAAAACAACAAAAAACAGAGGGAATGGAAGGAATGGAAGCAACTGCTGTTGCATGATAATGCATGGAGGGAATTGTAGTCATTGCAATGAAATGAAATACGATAGGATGAATGTAGATGAATGTAGAACTGATGTTCTCCCATGTAAACTATCACTCAACTCAATAAAAACTTAAAAAAAAAAAAAAGGTCTGTTCAAACCCACAAGAGAAAGATGTGGCAGTATACTTTGTAAAGATTTATAGCCTAGGGAACCCGATGGAGCACTTCTGCCTTGTCCTGTAGGATCACTGTGAATCAGAACCAACTCTAGCACAACAGCTTGGAAGGTTTTGTTATTCTTTCTTGAGTTTTTCAATGTTATGTTGAACGTTACAGTGCTGATGCATCTATGCAGCACTGATAACTCTCAGATGTTCCTTTTCTTGGTGGTGTAGTTTATAAAAGAACTTGTTTTAAAAGTGAGTCTTGGAGATTGAATCTGCATTTGTTACCCATGATTCTGGACCACTTAAGTGACCTCTCTGAGCCTCATCATTTTCTCTGAAAACACAGTGAAAATCATATGGAAGTTGCAGGCTGGTTGACGAGGTTAAGCAAGAGTTCCTAGCACATCTGGCACACAGTAAGGGTCTCAGTAAGTATTAACTTCCCTTTCCATGGCCCCTTACTAGTGATACAGTATAATTTTATTAGTAAAATTATTTTATTATTTACATTTTGCTTGGATTCACAATCAATACTCATGGAAGCAGCAGATAAGATTGGGAAAATCTGCTGTAAAAGACCTCTTTAAAGTGTTAAAGAGCAAAGAAGTCACTCAATTTGAGGACTAAGGTCACCAAGCCATGGTATTTTTAAATGCCTCATAATCATTTGAAAGTTGGGCAATGAACAAAGAAAAGCATAGCAGAATCGATGCATTAGAATGATAATGTTGGCAAAGAATATTGAAAATACCATGGACTACCAGAAGAACAAACAAATCGGTCTTAGAAGAAGCGCAGCCAGAATGTTCCCTACAAGCAAATATGGACATGTTGTCAGGAGGAATCAGGCCCAGGAGAAGGACACCAGGCTTGGTAAAGTGAAGTTCCGTGAAAAAGAGGAAGACTTCATAGGAGATGAATTAGCATAGTGGCAGCAACAATGGGTTCAGGCACAGCACACGGCAACAATTGTGAGGATGACATGGGACCCAGCAGTGTTTTGTTCTATTGTACACAGGGCTACCATGTGTTGTAGCTGAGGCGGTGACACCTAATAACAACAATAACAAATATCGTGAAAGCAACACTATTCAAATGTCTAAGCCTGGTAGCATTGCACACGCTACTAACTGCTCTCTGAATGTCATACTGCCTGAGTACTTGGGTCCTCAGTTGAATCATTCTACCTCTGTTTGAAGCAACACCATAACCGTGATATGAATTTCTGGCTGGGTGCCGGCAGAAGGATAAAAAGGCATCCAGTATTATTAGTTTTTGCTTACTTTGGAGTTTCTCACCTCTAACCAAGTTTGTAGATGTTGTTATACTTTGGTTCTGCAAGTCTGATTCCGATGGTTCTGATTTCTTTTGCTAGTCTAGTATTTACCCAGAGCAGTTCCTGCTGCATGGCAGTTAGTAAATAAGTGTTTATTAAATGTTCATACATATACACGCTCTTTCAACTAATATCTATTGAGGGCCTGACATTGAACATGCATTTAAGATCTAGTGACACAATGGCAAACTCGAAAGACTTCTTTTTTTCCCCTCAGAGGGTTTACATTCTATTTGTCAAAACATGTTACAAACTGCAGTTGCGTCGATGATATGAAAAACATACAAGCTTAAATGGAAGGAACAACTCAACAGACTTAGTGAAGTCTTCCTTGAGAGGATCACAAACTAAAGTCAAACAAAGGTGATGAATTCTTTTGGTCAGTATGATCATTTATCTCAAAGTACTTCAAGTCATTTTGAAGAGCAATTGTTACTGTTAATTACCATCAAGTCAGTTCAGACTTGTAGTGACCCTGTACAGAGTTTCTGAGGAGTGGCTGGTGGGTTTGAACTGCTGACCTTTTGATTAGCAGTACAGTGCTTATCCTACAGCACCACACCAGGACTTGAAGAGAAGTATTATGGATTAAATCGTATCCCCCCCCAAACGATATTGAAGTCCTAACCTGTGAGTATGACCTCGTTTGAGGAGATAGGCTTTTTTCCTTGCAGATGTTACCAGTTAACAAAGTCATACCAAAGTAGGTGTTGGTGGTTATGTGCCCTGGAGTTGGTTCTGACTCACAGTGACCCTGTGTAGGGTTTCTGAGGCTGTAAATCTTTACGGGTGCAGAAAGCCTCATCCTTCTCCCACAGAATGACTGGTAGTGTTGAACGGTTGACCTTGAGATTAGCAGCCCAACTCGTAACCACTATACTATCAGAGCTCCTTATACCAAAGTAGAATGGGTCCTAATCCCTTCTCAGTGGTGATTATTAATCAGAAGGTAAAAGATGGAAAAAGTTATACACAGAGGAGGACTCCCCGAGATGTCAGAGGCAAATGCATTTATAATCTACAAAGGAATGTCAGGGCTGCCTGTTGCCACCAGCAATGCGGAGGGATGCACAGAGCACTTCTCTTCTCATAGTCCTCCAGAACCATGAGAAAATAAATGTCTTGTGTTTTAAAGCACCCATTTCCGTGGTATTTTGTTATGAGCACCCTAAGAAACCAAGACAAGGAGCTTCCTAGAATTGAGGTTTGGCTTCTAGATTAATTTTATAATGTATAAGCCTTCTTAGCCAAAGTTCCTTGGCTCATTCTTATAGATAAGTAGGTGTTTTTGGCTCTTTTTGCCCAATAGCCAAGCATGTGCTAAATTCTTTTATAGTCCTTCCAGTATCAGATAATTTTAGGCCCAGACATGGCTTCCAGCCAGAGTGCTCAAGGGAGCAAATCCTGGATGTGCTCTGGGAAGTGTGATACAGACAGCGTGATAATGCCTGGAATGTGGCCTCCGATTTCCCTGAGCAGCATGCTGTCTTAGTTCTTTAGTGCTGCTATAACAGAAAGACCACAGGCAGATGCTTTAACAAGCAGAAATTGATTCTCTCAAAATTTAGGAGGCTAGAAGTCCCAATTCAGAGTGCCAGCTCTAGTGGAAAGATTTCTGTTCGACGGCTCTGGCAAAAAGGCCTAGTCTCCTTTCAGCATCTGTAGGCCCAACATTTCTTGGAGATCTCCATGTGTCTTGGCATCAAACTTCCTCTGGATCTAGGAGCATCATGGTGCAAAGATTCCAAGCCCAAAGAACACACTCCTCTCTCCACCCTTCTTTCTTGGTTATAGTAAGAATTGAGTTCATTCTGACTCATAGCAACCCTGTACAGGGTTTCCAAGGAGCAGCTGGTGGGCTTGAACCACCAAACTTGTGGTTCAAAGTCCAGTGCTTATCCAAAAGCACTACATTTCTTTTATATCTCAAAAAAGATTGACTCTGTATAGCCCAGTTCTGTAGATTGCATCTGGCCTCAATAACATCACAGAAGTATTTTTAACACCTAGGAAAATTCGATTAGGGCTGATCACATCAGATTACACCATGGAGTGATTACATCATTACATTACTGTCACATCATATCACTTCATAACTGCCAAATTACTGAGAATCATGACCCAGTGATGTTGACACAAATTTGGGTGAAAACACAATTCAATTCATGTCACATGCCTTATGGACAGACAACTCCTATAGATAGATGGCTGTGAACAGCTTGTTCAGCTTCATGTGGTTGGTTTTCTTCATCACCATGGTTAGAACACCTGCTGTTGAGGGTCTGTGAAGTAAGTTTGTGATTTGATTAGCTTGCACGTGTAACCTGGGTACTATTTCTTTGCTTGTAGACAAATGTGTTGTGAATACCCATTAAAGTATTCCAGCGCTGTTTACACAGTGACAAATTAAGGGTGTGAAGCTGTCCTCAGAAAAGACCATTAGAATAGATTTAGGATTGGTACACATTGTATGGATCTGATCTTAGAAGTGTTTGTGAAATTGCTTATGCGAAACTTCTTTGTGCTCTTGTTGTGTGCCGGTACATCTGTTCCAACTCAGAGCAGCCTTGTATAGGGTTTCCTAGGCTGTAAATCTCTGTGGGAACAGAAAACCTCATCTTTCTCTTCCAGAGAGACTGGTGATCTTACACCACTGGACTTGTGGTTCACAGTCCAGTGTTAATCCTACAGAGCCACCAACAATATTCAAATTAGTATATAAAAATTAGAGTGTTTATATGAAATTGATATTTTCTAGCATCCTAAATGAAATGCTAAGTAATGGTTAATGCAAATCAAAATGTGATGATTTCTGTTTGATATTCTGGAGAGTGACCTCATGCTACTTCAGAATTCCTGAAGTACCTCAGCAGTGGTCCAGGTCAACTCAACACATACTTATTAAACACCAAATCTCTTCCAGGGAAACTCTGCTGGATGTTGGGAAGTGAGAAAAGAAAGATAAGGCAAAGTTTCCATCATATATATATATATATATATATATATATATATATATACCACCAGTCCGGGTATTTGTGGGCTGTAAATGTCAGTACAGAGTGGTTTGCTGTAGTATTACTTTTCACACTGGACATCATGCCAGTATAAAGTCCTGTCCTTTGAGTTTTCTCAGCTGCTAAAAATAGGAGTTTCTGTGCGAAAGATCCACTTCCAGTAGCTTCCAGTAGCAAATACTACATGTTCATAACATTCTTAAGAAAGATTCAACAAATTTGGCCGCATGTCTTGTGAAAAAGTACTGTAAAAGGCACTTTTTATTAAGATGTTCTAACTGTACCTGACTTCAAGGCATGCTGGTGGTGGCTAAGCACTCAGCTGCTAACCAAATGACCAGAGGTTCGAACCTACCAGCCACTTTGTGGGAGGAAGATGTGGCATCCTGCTGCTATGAAGATTACAGCCTTAGAAACACTATGGAGCTTTTCTAATCTGTCATTTATAGGGTCACTATGGTGTGGCACTGTGGGTTAATGCACTGATCTGCAAAGTCCTTTGAACTGCAAGGTTGGCACTTCAAGCTCACCAGTCACTCCTCAGAAACCCTATACAGGGTTGCTATGGGTCAGAACCGACTCGACGGCACTGAACAACAGTCATGCTGCAGGATAAGCACTGGACTTCTTACCATAAGATCAGTAGTTCAAACTCACCTTGGAAACCCCTATATAGGGTTGCTATGAGTGGAAACCGACTTGGTGGCATTTAACAACAACAAACAATGAGTCATGCTCAAATTGATGGCAATGAGCTCGGTGACTTTTTTTTGGACCTGAATTCCATTTCTCCCTGTAAGAAAGTAAGTAATCCACTAGGTGTATCAATTAGATAGGTGCTTCCTCCTGCCATGATGCCTGGCTCTTGCTTCCCTTGGATCGGTGACTCTCAACTGTTATTATACATCAGAATCACCTGCAAGCCCTTTAGATCTATGTCACTGGCACCTTATCCAGAATTTCTGATCCAATTGGCCTTGGTATGGGAAGAGGATGCCAAGAATTTGCATTTCTTAGTACTTCCTAGGTAATGCTGCTCTAGAGATCACATTCTGAATGCCACGGCTTTGAGTGACTGTTTTTGCGTTTCTAAGTGCAGCTGTGACCTGGGTACTCATAGCATAATATTATGCCTATGTGCCCATCAGTTACTCTAATTAAACAAAACTTTAATGAGCACTGACTTGTGAAAGGGAGTTGGAGTATACGAAGATATGGTTCTTGCCCTCAAGGAGTACAATTGCTCTGCCCATGTTTTGTTCTTTGGGATTCATTCTTTTCACTCATTAAGCATTGATTGTACACTTGGAAGTATTAGGTCCATGTCCTCAGTAAAGTAGGGTGTAGTGATAGACACAGGGACTGAAAATCTAGGAGCAGGTGAGGTGAATAGTGGAGGCACAGCTAAGGTATCTCTGGAAGGAAGTGATGTTTAAATTAGGTAGAATTAGGATGTTGGGGTGGAAAATGCAGTTGGAGAGTTCATCAGTGACCTAGTCCTGGAGGACTCTGTATGTCATACAGGGGAACATGACGTCTTCCTAGGAATAGAAAAGGTGGCTCGAGTGTGGGTTTCACCATACTAGCCACAGCTGTTGGGTTAATAATGACTCATAGTGGCCCTAGAGGACAGACTAAAACTGCCCCATAGGGTTCTGAGGCTGTATGTGCTGGACTGTAAAGTCGGTTTGAATCATAAGGTCGATGGTTCAAGCTTACCAGCTGCTTCTCAGAAACCCTATACAGGATCACTATGGGTTGGAACCAACTCGACAGCACTTAACAACAACAACAACAAATCTTTATGGGAGCCAAAAGTCTGATCTTTCTCCATCGGAGAGGCTTGGGGGTTTGAATTGGCAACTGCGTGGTTAGTAGCCCAAAGCTTAACCCACCACACCACCAGGGCTCCTTCTAGTTTAGGTAGTGGTGGTGGTGGTTATGTGCCGTGGAGTCAGTTCCGACTCATAGCGATCTTGTACAGGGTTTCTGAGGCTATAAATCTTTACAGGAGCAGAAAGCCTCATATTTCTCCCACAGAATGGCTGGTAGTTTTGAACTATTGACCTTGCAGTTTGCATCCCGATTCATAACCACCACGCTCCTTTAAGTAGCTGGAGGATAATAACAGAACAAATTCTTTGTCCTAAAATGAAGGTATTGCTTCATATGGATGATATTACTTAGTTCTTAGAGTACTGAATCAACTGAGACAAAAAGAAGTTAAATGACTAACTTAAGTTACATAGGTAAAAACAATAGTCATGTGATTTGAGCTCTACTTGACTCTGAATTCAAATTCCTAATCGTTCTAGTAAATAGTCCTCTGCAAATTATTTATTACTTGTGAGTTTTTCTTTACTTTCTGAGTTTTTCTGCTATGTGAATAATTATGATTGCCCAATATCAGGTTATGGAAATTCTTACCAATCTGTGGATTTGGCTGTAGTAAATGTGTATGTCATATTTTCATAGGTGACTCCTTCCTTCTGTAGAATTTGTGTTTCACAAAGAGTGAATTCAATGAAATGTAAAGGCTTTGGAGTCCAATGGACTTGTCTTTAAATCCCAGCACAGGCATTTGCTAATGCTGTGACTTTGGGGTAAGTTGCTTTCCTTCTCTGAGCCTTAGTTTCCTCATGTGTAGAGTTAAGCTGGAAACATTCATCTTATAGGGATATGGTGAAGATTATCAGTAAAGTCTATAAGGCATATAGCTCATGATCTCGCCAAAAGCAAACACTGGGTAAATTACTATATTATCCATTTCCTTGAATCTGACAAATGGACTTTAGGATAATCCTCTGCACTTGTGCTGAGGACTCATTTGTCCAAACTGCACTACTGACTCAGTGGAGAAGCTGTTTCTCTGGGTGAGGCTACTCTACTGTACAGTGGGCAGAAGTCATTTCATTTTGATGGCTTGTGCTTTGTTTTGAACTATTATAGGTGTTCAACTTGGCCTTTTATACACTGACCACACAGTGACTGCCAACACTGTTTTTGAATCTTCCAAGCCAGGTTTCGATGGGTTGGCTTGACAGTAGTGATTGCCTTCCCCACTTGTGAAAAGTAAATCTCACAGTACTGACTGGGCTGTTGAAAAGTTCTCTCTAAATAATGGTGTAAGTTGGTCATATGTCTTGGCATCAGATGAAGCAGGGGTTTTAGGAAATTTCATTCCTATACATGTTTGTACTGTATACACTGGGACTTCAGACATTTTTTTGTTCAGGGCCTTTTATAAAAAAAAAACAAAAAACTTTTTATTTTGCTTTTGGTGAAAGTTTATAAAGTAAAGTCATTTTCCATTCAACAATTCTTACATACATTATGTTTCATGGCATTGGTTGGAATCCCCACAATGTAACAATATTCATCCTGCTTCCTCTTTGAGTATCTCATTTCCATTTAGCCTTCTTTCCTATGTCTTCCTGACTTTTGGATTTTAACCTAGGTCAAATGCTGTCTTTTGATCTCTTATTGTTGATTATCCTAAGGAGTCTTTACCTCCCTGATTTTATAGCAATTGGTTGCTTAAAAATTGAGTCACAGAGATGAATTTGGTCCAAGGCTTAAAGGGTAATTGTTGTTATTAAGTGCCGTTGAGTCAGTTCCAACCCATAGCAACCCTGTATAGGGTTTCTGAGGAGACAAATGGTGAGTTTGAACCACCAGTCTTGCTATTCAAACCGACCTTGCAGTCTAGCACTTATCCTAGAGCTCCACACCAGGATTCCTGGAGAGTAATTAAAGGTCATAATCTTTTTTTTTTTTTTTATTAAATGTTTTTATTTTGGATTGAGTGAAAGTTTACAGGGCACATCATCAACAACTTCACATTCAACCATTCATAC
>NW_006408554.1:5853460-5892145 GCF_000296735.1 Chrysochloris asiatica | reverse complement strand
TATGCACAACAGAACGAGACACTGCTGGGTCCTGCGCCAACCTCACAGTTGTTGCTACACTTGAGCTCATTGCTGCTGCCACTGTGCCAATCCATCTTGTTGGGGGTCTTCCTCTTTTTCACTGACGATCCACTTTAACAAGTATGATGTCCTTCTCTAGGGACTGGTTCCTCCTGATAATATGTCTGAAGTATGAGAGACAAAGTCTCACCATCCTGGCTTCTAAAGAGCATTCTGACTACTTCTTCCAATACAGATCTGTTGTACTTTGGGAAGTCCATGGTACTTTCAGTATTCTCCTTCAATACCATAAATCAAATGCATCAACTCTTGTAAGGTTTTCCTTATTCATTGTCAAACTGCCACATGCATATGAGGTTATTGAAAATATCATGGCTTGGGTCAGATATGCCTTTGGCCTAAAACTGACATGCTTGCTCTTGAACAGTTTAAAGAAGTCCTGTGCAGTAGATGCAATACAAGTTGGATTTCTTGACTGCTGCTTCCATGAGTTTTGATGGTTAATCAGAGCAAAATAAAGGCGTTAACAATTTCAATCTTTTCTCCATTTATCTTGATGTTATTTATTGATCCAGTGGTGAGGATTTTAGTTTTCTTTATATTGAGGTGCAATACCAAAGGCTGTGTGGTCTTTGATCTTCATCAGTAAGTGTTTTAAATCGTCTTTGCTTTCAGCAAGCAAGGTTGTATCATCCGTATATCACAGGTTATTAATGAGTCTCCCTCCACAATCTGGATGCCACATTTTTCTTCATATAAGACAGCTTCTTGGATTATGTGCTTAGCATACAGATCAAATTGTTGTTGTGTTGTTATGTGCTGTGGAGTCAGTTTCGACTCATAGTGACCCTGTACAGGGTTTCCAAAGTTGTAAATCTTTATGGGAGCAGAAAGCCTCATCTTTCTCCCACGGAGCAGCTAGTAGTTTCGAACTGCTGATCTTGTGGTTTGCAGACTGATTCATAACCAATAAGTATGGTGAAAGAGTACAATCTTGGTGCACGCCTTTCCCGATTTTAAATCATTCAGTGTACCTTCATTCTGTTCAAACAACTGCATTTTGGTCCATGTACAGGTTCCTCATGAACACAGTCAAGTCTTTTGGAATAGTCAACCCCCACATGTTTTCCTTAATTTGTCATAATCCTTAGAATCAAAAAGTCTTTGCGCAGTCAAGAAAACAGATAAGCATCTTTCTGGTATTCTCTGCTTTCAGTCAAGATCCATCTGACATCAGCAATTGAACAATTATATCCCTCATTCTACATCCTCAGTTGAATCTAGCTTGAACCTCTGGCAGTTCTGTCTCAATGTACTGTTGCAGCCATTTTTGAATTATCTTTAACATTGTCTGATGATTTCCGCATTCTGTTAGGTCACCTCTCTTTGAAATATAGATCTCATGAATATAGATCTCTTTAAATTATTTGGCTAGGTAGTTTTCTTACAAATTTCTTGGCATAGATGAATGAGTGTCTCCAGTGCTGTATCCATTTCTTTTTGTTTGTTTGTTTGTGAATTGAGTGAAAGTTTAGAGGTAGGATACTCTTTATTCCATTCCCCATTGTGACTTCTCCAAATCTCTTCTTTTGTGTATTCCTCAGTCCCATCAAATATCCCGTTTCTTCTTTTGTATCTGAAATATTTTCTCTCTCTTGGCTTAACCTTTTCTACTGTTCATCAGTATCTTCTTGTTTCCTTATATCTGAACAAAACCAAAAACTATCCTGGACATCCTATGATCATTTTGGATTTCTTCTATATCCAGACTTCTTATGAGACTAGGCTATAGTACTAGTTATTACTTTTTAGCACAATAAAATCTGCTTTCTTCTTCAAATAAACTAGAGAATTTTCTCTTCAAAACTTATCAAAGACTTTCTCTGAGAAGTATAGTAGCAGTTCTTCAATTCTCATCCCAATTGACTTTCCCTTTCCTTTCACCCAAATTAATTTATGTCTACTGCAAAAAAACAAGGAGTCCTGGTGTGGCATTGTAGGATATGTGCAGGACCACAAGGTCAGTTTGAAACACAAAGTAGTCAGTTCAAACTCACCAGCCACTTCTAGAAACCCAATACTGGGTTGCTATGTGTTGGAATCGACTCGATGGCACTTAACTGCAAAAAATAATGTGACACCAAACCATCTTCCTGCAGCCCTCATCACTCATCTAGGTTCTATAATTGACTGTAATGGCCACATAGGACTCAGACACCATACTCACAGTTAATGGGGTTTATTAGGGTAGTTAACACGATCAGAAAAGGTCAAGGCACGATTGTTCCAGTCAGGACAGCCTCTCTTCAGTCATGCCCACAGGTAGCCCACCCTCTGAAATGCAATGTTACCAAGTTCTTATAGGGTTGCTGATACATGCCCATAGGACACACCTCTCTACCATGAACTTCAGCAGGAAGGCATTCGTCTCTAGCTCCATGGGTCAGAAAACCTAGCTCCCCCAATTAAGTGCCTGGAGACACCCCACTCTACAAGCAACCTTCCTGACCAAAGTCACTCAGCTTTACTTGCTCCATGGGCTGGGAAGCCACCTCTCTGTCTCGTGCTGTGGCTCTTGATTCTGCTGCTGCTGCTCCTCCGGTATCATGGCGTTTGGTTCCTGGGTTGAGGAGATTCCATGTGTAAGGATCTCAGGGTCCAAAGGACATGCTCCATTCCTGGTTCTTCTTTTATGGTAGTAACATCTCCCGCCTGCTTTTGAGATGGTTCATTTTATACCCATGCTAGAGTTTTAAGTTTTTATAATTACAATGAACTCTGTGAACATCCACAGCTGAATTATTATATCCTATCGGTGTTTTCTTCCACCTTCTCTTACTTAGACTCAACAGGGCAAAAACATTGATTGGGGGGAGTTACAGACTGTGGCTAGAAGAGACATTAGCTAATTCACTACACTACATCCATCTCCTATCAAGTTAGTGATTCCTCCCTGACATCCCATCAAAGAATATTCCTTTCAGCATGTAAATCTTTCCTTGAATTTTTATAATAGAGATCTCATACAATATTTATTCTTATTTTACTCAGCATAATGTTCCTCAGGGAGTCTTTGTGTGGTGCTGTAGGGTTAGCACTGGACAGCAAACCTCAAGGTTGGCAGTTCAAACCTATCAGCTGCTCCTCAAAAAGCCTATACAGGGTTGCTCTGAGTTGGAACCAATTACATGGCACCTAACAACAACAACAGCAATGCCCTCCACGTTTGTCTATGTTGGGAGCTGTTTCACAAATTCATTGTTATTTTCTTACATTATATAGCATTCTGTTGTGTATATGTACCATTCATCTGTTGGTGGACACTTAGGTTGTTTCCATCTTTGTGCTATTGTGAATAATGTTGTAATGAATGGGAGTGTGAATATATGTATTTGCATCATGGTTCTTATTTCTGTAGGATCTATGCCTAGTTCTGGGATTGCTGGATCATACGGGATGACATTCTAAGCAATCGCCAAACCATTTTTCCACAGTGGTTGTATCATTTTCCATCCCACCAGCAGGGTATGAGAATTCCAATCTCCTTGTATACTCTCCAGTGTTGTGGTTTTCAGTGTTTTAAGCCATTGCTATTATTGCCAGGATAAGATCATACTTCTTTGTTATTTTGGTTTACATTTCTATAATAGCTAATGATCAGAAACATTTCTTCATGTATTTGTTAGTTAACTGAATGCCTTCTTTGGTGAAGTGTCTGTTCATGTTCTTTGCCCGTTTTTAAATTGGGTTCCTTGTTTTTTTCTTATTGAGGTGTTGAAGTTTCCTACACATTTTAGAGATTAGTCTCTTTTCAGATATATAATAGCCAAACAGTTTTTCCAAGTCTGCAGGCTCTCTTTTAATGATTTGGAGAAATTTTTTGACAAGCTTAATGTTTAATTCCAATAGACTTTATATTAAACACACTATAACCACCCTCTTCTTGCCCTTATTCTTCTGTCTTAAGAGGTCCTCCTAGATTCTTTGCTCCCATCTGCTTTTCGGAGGCAAATTGTTTCTCAAGGCTCTATGTCTGGTCCCACCCTTTTGGTTAGATTGCATTTTTGTTTGGGTCATTTATTTCATTTCAAACAAACAAAAATGACTCCAAAAAATCTCATTGTCTCTGTTGCTGTTGTTGATGTTAGGTGCTGTCAAGTTGGTTCCAGGTTATAGCAACCATGTGCACAACAGAATGAAATACTGCCCAGTCCTATTCTAGTCTCACAATCATTGCTATGTTAGAGCCCATTGTTGTAGCCACTGACTGTATCAATCCATCTCACTGAAGATTTTCCTGTTTTTTTGCTGACCCTCTACTTTACCAAGCATGATACCCTTCTCCAGAGATTGCTCCATCCTGATAAGATGTCCAAAATATACAAGACGAAGTCTCACTGTACTTGTTTTGAAGGAACATTATTCTGTACATTTTCTATCATATTTGGTATCACTGATGACTCCTAAATATGAATTTCTAATCTTAATTTCTCTCTGGATTGCTGAAGATTACTAAAAAGTCTGCCTGTGCCTCTCTATCTGAGCTCCTTAAATTCAACAGCACTTTCATCCAACTTCCCAATATTGGTCCCCATATAAACTGATTTCTTGCTCTGCATCTAGCAACTCTTATTAATTACAAACAGTTGAAATCCAGGTAAAGTGGAGCTGCTTTGACTTGTTTTCACCTGCACATTCCTCACCCTATCAGTCCAAGGTGCTCTCAGTTTTACTACCAAATGTTTCGATAGTTATGTCTCTTCTATTTTAATTATTATTAAAATACTATTTTAATGATTATTATTCTAATGAGAGTTTGGATTATTTCATTAGTCTCCTGGTAGCTAATCTTTTGCTTCTCCAATTCATTTATCATTTTCACTGCTTCCAAATCTATCTTTTTAAAGCATCGTCGAAGCATCTCACCCCTTATTGTTTGCTTTCAACAGCTCCTTTTTGGTAGCCTTTTAATAGGTTCATCCATTTTTCTCTAGACCTCACCCATCCACCCCTGGAAGTCACTATGTTTCCTTCATATCTAAAATTCTGTCACTATAAAAAATGTTACATAAATGGCATCATACAGTATACAATCTTTTGAGCACACTTTCTTGGACATTCATCCAAGTAGAAACTGGTTTGATTGTATCTGAGAAGTGGGAGTGGGAATTAGCAGGCTGAAGGGAGAGAAGCACAGTGTTCCCAGTGAGTGAGGAATCTTGGCATCATTCATTTGCCAGCTTATAAACTTAGAATGGCCTGTACTCCTTTCTGGAGTCCCTGGGTGATGCAAATGGCTAAACACTTGTCTGTTGTTAAGTGCTATCAAGTGGGTTCCAACTCATATCGACCTGGTATAAGGTTTCCGAAGAGCTGCTGGTGGGTTAGAACTGCTGACCTTGTGGTTTGCAATCCAGTGCTGATCCTACAGTCCCCGTACACCAGGATGCCAAACACTGGGCTATAACTGTAAAGTCTGTCAGGTCAGGCCCTCCAGAAGTACCTTAGAAGAAAGGTCTGGCAATCTTTCCAAAAGGAACTTAGTTGTATTCTGCAATGCATGGGATAAACATGAGTCTGTGTTGACTTGATGGTGACTGATTTATTGGTTGTTGTTGTTACTGTTAAATGTTGGCTAGTCAGTTCTGACTCATAGTGACCCTGCATAGGGTTTCTGAGGCTTTAAATCTTTGTTGGAGCAGAAAGCCTTGTCTTTCTCCCATGGAGTGACTGGTGGGCTTGAACCACAGACCTTGTGGTTCATGAGTCCAGTGCTTATCATATGAAGCCACCACACTCCCATTTATCGGTGTTTATATTGTCAATCCATTTAACCTTGAAATGTGACATTTATATATTTGGGCTGCAAGATTGATTTGAACCACAAAGTCAGTATTTCAAACTCACCAGCCACTCCTTGGAAACCCTATACAGGATTGCTATGAGTTGGTACTGACTCAATGGCACTTAATAACAACAACAAATATGAAGACAGATAGAGAAAATAGTGGTGTGGTGCTGTGAGAGAAAGCACTGTACCACAGAGTCAGTTTCATGGTAACCATAAAAATGTGGTCTCTCTGTATTTGCCCATTCTTGTTTCAGATAAATAAGACTTGTTTTGTTGACTGATTTCATTCAGCATGATGTGTTCAAGGTTCATCCATGCTATAGCATGAATTAGAGCTACATTTCTCTTTATAACTGAGTATTATTCTATTGTATGTATGTGATAACACTTATGTAAGCATCTGCTGATGGAGTTTTAGGTTGTTTCTACCTTTTGGCTATTGTGAATAGTGCTGTGATAAACATTGATGTGCATGCGTTGGTTTGCATAACTGTTTTCAAGTCTTAGGTATACAATTAGGAAAGGACTTTCTGGGTCCTATGGTAATAATATGGTTAACTTTTTGAGGGATTGCTAAATTATTTTCCACTGCAGCTATACCATTTTGCATTTCCACCAACAATGGACAAATGTTTCAGCTTTTCCACATCCTTGCCAACATTTGTTATTCTTATTTTTGTTTTTGTTTTATTCTTAGCTATCTCAGTGAGAGTAAAGTGCTATCTTATTATAAGTTTGATTTGCATCTCTCCAATGGCTAACGTCCACTGCTAATCTGTCAGATTGTTGTACTGTGGTTGCTTACATGTTGCTGTGATGTTGGAAACTATGCCACCGGTATTTTAAATATCAGCAGAATAAGCTATGGTGGACAGGTTTCAGCAGAATTTCCAGACTAAGAGACTAGGAAGAAGAAGAGGCAGTATGAATGGTTAGCCACTGAAAACCTTATTAATTGCAGCATAACATTGTCAGATACACTGCCATAATATGAAAGCATTATGAATAGCAGCAGAACATTACAAGATACCATGCTATAAAATGAGCCCCTCAGGCTGGAAAACACTCAAAATATGAGTGGGCAAGAGCTGCCTCCTCAACGTAGAGTTGATCATAATGACATGGAAGGAGTAAAGCTTTTGGAACTGTCATTTACTGATGGAACACAACTCAAAAATGAGGAGAAACAGCTGCAAACATCATTCCTAACCGGAACATGGAATGTACAAATTATGAACCTAGGAAAATTGAAATGTGTCCAAAATGAAGTGGAATGCATACAGATGGGTATACTAGATATTAGTGAGCTGAAATAGACTGGTATTGGCCATTTGAGTCAGATAATCATATGGTTTACTAGGCTGGGAATAAAAAATTGAAGAGGAATGGCATGGTGTTAAAAAAAATTTCAAGACTTATCTTGAAATGCAATGCTGTGATAGGATAATATCCATATGTCTATAAGGAAGATCCTGGTATGGTGCTGTGGGTTAATGTGCTGGACTGCAAAGTCAGTTTGAACCATAAGGTTGGGAGTTCAGGCTCACCAGCCACTCCTCGGAAACCCTTTACAGGGTTGCTATGGGTCAGAACCAACTCGACGGCACTTAACAACAACAGCAAGGAAGACCAAGTTAATACAACTATTACTCAAATTTACACATCAACCCCTAAAGTCAATGATGATGAAACTGAAGGATTTTACCAACTTCTTTAGTCTGAACTTGATCAAATTGCAATCAAGATGCATTGATAATTACTGATGATTGGAATGTGAATGTTGAAAACAAAGAAGGATCCATACATAGTTGGAAAGTCTAGCTTTGGTGACAGAAATGATGCTGTAGACAGAATGATAGAATTTTACAAAACCAACGAGTTATTCATTGCAAATACCTTTTTAAAACAACATTAAATGTGCTTATACTCATGATCCTCACCAGATGGAAATCACAAGAATCAAATTGATGACATCTGGCAGATAAGCTCAATATCATCAGCCAAAGCAAGGCCAGGGGCAGACTATGGAACAGACCACCAACTGATGCAGGACCAGGCAGTGTTTTGCTCTATTGTGCATAGGGTCACTCTGAGTGGGTACAGACTCATAACAAGAACAACAACAAACAGTCTTTAACTCTCCAAAGATAAACCCACTGTTACCAGCTAAGTTCCGACTCATAGTGACCCTAATGGCTATGCTGAAAGGGTTTTTGCCAAGCAACCAACGTTCAGTGATTTTTGCATCTTACATGTTTGCCTTAGTAGTCCTTTGGAGACTCTTTAGTAGTTAGTGATTCAAAACAAATAAATCAAAGAAAATCTTTGAAAATTAATTCCATTCCTACTAATTTGTTAAATTATCCTAGATACTAGTTTTTATAAATGTTTCAATAACAAAAGGCTTGAAATTTCAAAATAGTAAACGTTTGAATTGTTGTTGTTGTTAGGTACCATCCAGTTGATTCTGATTCATGGCAACACTATACACAACAGAACAAAACACTGACAGGCCCTACAGTCTACTCTCAATGGTTATATTTGAGCCAATTGTTACTGCAACTGTGTCAATCCATCCTGTTGGGGGTCTTCTTCTTCTTCACTGTCTATCAACATTTCCAAGCATGATTCTCCATAGCTATATCCAAAGTATGAGAGGCAAAGTCACACTCTTCTAGATTCTAAAGAACACTCTGGCTGTACTTCTTCCAAGACAGATTTGTTTGCTCTTCTGGCAGTGAACGGTACTTGCAATTTTCTTCCTCAACATCATAATTCAAATGTATCAATTCTTCTATGGTCTTCCTTATTCATTGTCCAACTTTCACATGCATATGAAGCAATTGAAAACACCATGGCTTGGGTCAAGCACACCTTAGCCTGACAGCTTTGCTCTTGAACACTTTAAAGAGGTCTTGTGCAGCAGATTTGTCTAATGCAATGCATCATTTGATTTCTTAACTGCTACTTCCATGAGTATTGATTATGGATTGAAGCAAATTTATGTATTTGTCAACTTCAATTTTTTCATGTTCTTAACTGCTTAATCACTAAGTAAAACTCTAATAATTGAACATGTGTCATAGTGTATCTACCTGGAAGTTTTATTATGATGATTTCACAGGTAATAACTATAAATAAAATCATCTCATTAAGTTAATTCTATTTAAAGCTAAAATACTTGATACTTAGGTATCCAATAAATGGTAGCAGACAAATTAATATTGTTCATTGTCATCAACATCATCATTATAATTATTTGACTCCCTGAGGTATATTTAAAATATGTGGATTCCCAGTTGCTTTTTATCTTAATTATCCTCATGTTGGTGTTGTTAAGTACCTTCGAGTCGATTCCTACTATTAGTGACTCATAGGGTTTCTGAGGAGCAGCTGGTGGATTTGAACTGCTGACCTTGTGATTCATAGTCCAGTATTGATCCTACAGCACCACAACAGGAGTCCAGATATCATCATAAGATCCACCAAAAACCATGCAATTATTTCTAATGCAAAAATTCCTTTCTGGCATTTCCAATCACAAGGTTGTGCTTTTTTTAGTAATTTGAAAATACATCATTTTTAAGCTGTGTTAGCAAAGTAAGAAGGAATTCTGATCCATTTTTAAAATGCAATGTGTAGCATTATTGATGTTTATATCTTGCAAATTTCTGAAACACATTAGAGCCTAGTAGATCTTGACAAACCATGAATTCAGTTTTTAAAATTAGCGTGAAATAGTGTTTGTAATAAGAATGTGCATAAATAAGATGATATATACAAGACTTACATTTGCCGTAAAGATTGACACATTTAATATTTTATATCAGTGCTGAATGCTTCTTCAACAACAGTGGTATATCATTCAATACAGCGGCAACATGAGACACTGCAGGGGTGAGTGTTGGAATATTTTATGTTGCCTCCTCTGCATGTCTTTTTCATGTCAGCTCCATGCTGAGTAGCAGCCTTCTGTTCAACCTGTCTTAAAGGCCTCCGTTGCCTAAATCAACATCTCAGTTGTCATAAATTTGATTTTGTCTTATAACAGGTACTCCTAAGACCTTTGCTTGCTTGTGGGATTTTTTCATTGACCAGGCTTCCCTGTAATATGAAAAACATCTTTCACATTTAGCTATTTTCCTGTTTTCAAGTCCACAGCTTTATTCTGAAATCCGAGTTTCTTTTTTAGAAAAGCTTTTATTTTTCTTCTTTATAGCTAGCCTTCTCTTTTTGAGCATCACCACACCTGTGTCATATTATCCTGCAAATGCATAGTGAGTGCAAATGTATTTTTCTCTTTGAGGGATATAAAGTAACATGTATTCAGAAATGTGAATCCATTTCTGTGGAGTATATGCAATCAATCATTTCATGAATGAATGAAACTTTGGTACTGTTCTGGTACTTTCAAATGCCTTCTTTATAATAATTCTAGATATTGATAAATTAGTATGCCATCAACCTATATGTATGTCTCCCTTAGGTAGCCAGGACATGTTTTATAATAGTCTTTCCCTCAAACTATTTTAAATGTAAAAAGAGCAGAAAATAGATATGTATGGGTAAATATCTTAGAATAGATGGATACTATGAATAAAAATCAGAAATAAGTTCTATAACTGGTGAATATAGTTTCTAAAAGCTATTGATTCAAGGAGCTTTACCCTCTAAAGATGAACCAGCTGTTTCTCACTTCTGTGAGTTACTGATGAAACGTATATGATTATATGATGAAACTTAATAATTTTAGTATATAGCACCTTTCACTCAAGCATATCCAAAGTCATAATCAATGTTAAGCCTCAGGCACATTCCAGAATACAAGTCCTGCTCAACCATATAAATCTGGACATTTTGGTGGTGATAGGTTTGCTAAGTATTTTGGCAATCTTTTCATGAATTATTCCTTGGGTGAAAAAGAGCTAAGTGCTGTATCAACAGGGTCTTAATGATTGCTACCACATCACCCAATGGTAGGGACATGTATATAGGTCATTGTTGTTGCTAAGAGCTGGTTCTGGACCATAGTGACCCTGTACAGGGTTTCTGAGGAGCAGCTGATGAGCTTGAACTGCCAACCTTGCAGTTCAAACAGACTTTGCAATCCAGCACATTAACCCACAGCATTACACCAGGACTCTTGTACATAGATAGCATAGTCTTTTCACTGTTTGGGAAGCCTGGAGTCTCTATACTTGGATTACCAAAGGAAATCTGAACTCCAAGATCCAAATTTAATTCCAGTTTCCCATTGAGACAATTAGAGCTTTTCCTGTTTTGTTCTTAACTGATTCAACAGTACAACTCTCCTACTATTGAAATCCTCCTTCTCTTCACTCTTCTTTCCAAACTATTGCTTTATTGTAATTTCTCATCATTGTCTTGGTATGTCTACATCTGCAATTATGCCGTATTCCACCAAAGACAAACTAGTGAGCATTTCTTAAATATTTATTCATTTTTCATTCATTTAACAGATATTTCATTTTTGTTAACAAATCCATTCCATTCATTTAACAAACTCATTTCATTCATTTAACAAATATTTATTTTAGGTCTACGAATCGGGCTGCGAACCTTAAGGTCAGCGGTTCGAAACTACCAGCTGCTCTGCGGGAGAAAGATGAGGCTTTCTACTCCCGTAAAGATTTACACCCTCGGAAACCCTGTACAGGGTCGCTATGGGTCGGACCCGACTCGATGGCACTTAACAACAACAACAACAACTAAGAGGAAGACAGGGAAATGATGTTAACTATACTCCCTGCAGGAGGCCCTGGGAAGTGCAAATGGTTAACAGGCTTGGCTGTTACCTGAGAGATTGGAGGTTCAGGTCTATCCAGAAGACCCTTGGAGAAAGGCCTAATGATCTACTTCTGACAACATCAGACAGCAGGAACTGTGTAGACCATAATCATACTCTGACACATAAGGGTCAGGGTTGACTTAATAGCAACTGATTATTATATTCCTGCTTATGGCAGAGTTGGCAGTCTAGTAATTGGTTGTCCACTCATCTTTATCTATATTCCTTTTTTATTTGGCTGGGCATTATTTTCACATATATGGAAAATAAATGTTGACAGTGATTGGTCTTGAGTAAAAGAATTACATGTATTTTTGAGCCTATACCAGGGGCAGATATTTGAAAACCTGTGTTTATCTTCTAAGAGCTGTATTTAGTCATAGGTAATATGTTGCTCTATGAATCTTTGGGCTCATTAAATATTGAATCCCAGAATGAGATTCTCATTCATGATTTCAATAACATATATAAGCTTAGTAACCATTAAGATTTACCAGAATGGTGTGTGTGCTGCTGAGATCATATACTAAGTATCCAGCTGAAAGCAAAAACGACTGTAAAGGAAATTTCAGAGTACAGGAAGTATGTGTGTAGGATCAGGGTCCTTGACCCTGGGAAAGTGAGATTGGCCTGGTGATTGGATGGATCTGGCTGGATGTCAGAAGGGACTCTGAAGCTTAATCTTGAACATTGAGTAGCTGAAGTGAATGGAAGAAATGGTGAAGTAAAAGAGCTGAACAGAAAATTTCAAAGGGCACCTTGAGAACACAGAGTAAGCTATTATAATGAAATGTGCAACAACAAAAACAAGCCTCAAGTTGTAATATTGAAGATTCTCTGAGAAAAATATTTGATGATTTAGGAAGCATCAAAAGAAGAATGAAGGAATATATAGTCACGGTACCAAAAATCAATGTTCAGTCATATCAGGAGCTAACATAGGATGAAGAGCTAATGATTATTGAAGAAAGAAGTCCAACCTACATTGAAGGCATTGGCAAAAAACAAGGATCCAAGAGTTGATGGAATGCCAATTGAGAGGTTTCAAAAAAAAAAACAAACAAACCCAGATGCAGTGCAGGAAATGCTCACCTAATGATGTCAAGAAATTGTAAAGACAGAACCTGTCCAACCAACTGCAAAAGATCCATATTTGTGTCCATTCTAAAGAAAAATGATCCAACAGAATAGGGAAATTATTGAAGAATATCACACTCAAATAAAATTCTGCTGAAGATAATTCAAAAATTGCTGCAGCAATGCCTCAATAGGTAACTGCGAGAAATTCAAGTTGAATTCAGAAGAGAATGTGAAATGAAGGGATCATGGCTGATGTCAGAGGGATTGTGCCTGAAAGCAGAGAATACCAGAAATATGCTTCTCTGTGTTTCATTGACTATGCAAAGTCATTTGACTGTGTGGATCATAACAAATTATGAACAACATTACAAAGAATGAGAATTCTAGAATACTTAATTATGCTCATGTAGAATCTGTACATAGACTAAGAGGCAGTGATTTGAATGGAACAAAGGAATACTGCATGTTTTAAAATCAGAAAAGGTGTGTGACAGGGTTGTATCCTTTCACCATATTTATTCAATCTGTATGCTGTGTAAATAATCTGAGGACCTGTACTCTATGAAAAAGAACTTGCATCAGGATTAGAGGAAGACTCATTAACCCCCTATAATATGTAGATGATACAACTCTGCTAGCTGAAAGCAAAGAGGATTTGAAGCACTTACTGATGAAGATCAAAGACTATAGCCTTCAATAGGATTACACCTCAATATAAAAAAAAAAACAAAAAACAAGAAATGTCACAATTGGACCCATAAGCCATATTTTAATAAATGGAGAAAATACTGAAGTTGTCAAGAATTTCATTTACTCAGATCTGCAACTGATGTCCATGGAAGCAGCAGAAGAAAAAAAAAATCAAAGCTTATATTTCATTGGGCAAATCTGTTGCAAAAGATCCCTGTAAAATTTGAAAAAGCAAAGATACCATTTTGAAGACTATATCATGTCTGTCCTAAGCCTTGGTATTTCCAATCACTTCATATGCATCTGAAAGCTGGACTATGAATAAGGAAGACCAAAGAAGAATTGATACATTTGAATTATGGTGTTGACAAAGAATATTGAATGTACTATGGACTGCCAGATGAATGAATAAATGTGTCTTGGAAGAAGTATAGCAAGAATGCTCCCAGGAACTGAGGATTGGAAGACTTTATTTCATGTACTTTGGACATGTTATTAGGAGAGACTAGTCCCTAGAGAAAGTCATCATGCTGCATAAAGTAGAAGGTCATTGAAAAAGAGGAAGATTCCCAATAAGATGGATTGGCACAGTGGCTGGAACAATGAGCTCAAGCATAGCAAAGATTGTTAGGGTGGCACAAAGCTGGACAGCATTTCATTCTGTTGTAAGTAGGGTTGCTGTGAGTCAGAACTGACTCAAGGGCACCTAGCAACAACCATCAACCCAAACCACAAATCACCAATCCTAACCACAAACAAAGGAGCTCTGGCAGCATAGTGGTTACGTATCGGGCTATGAACCGTAAGGTCAGCAGTTCGAAACTACGAGCTGTTCCGTGGAAGAAAGATGAGGCTTTCTGCTCCCGTAAAGATTTACAGCCTCGGAAACCCTGTACAGGGTTCCCATAAGTCAGAACCAACTCCATGGCACATAACAACAACCACAAACAACCAACAATCTAAAACAACCCTACCACCAACCCTCATCACCTGTACTCCCAGTATACTCACCATCCACCACTAGTTCTCAGCTCTCCTCTTCCCCGAGCACCTGCCACCCTCAACACCCACCATAAACAACAAATCAAATCAGAGGCATGCAAGAATGATACTGACAAAAGGGGACCTCCCAGGTATTGCAAGAAAGCCAGTGAGGCCTGCAGAGAGCAAGGAAGACGGTTTGAGGTGGGCCTGGAAAGGTAGGCAGGGGTCAGCTCATCCAAGTCTATAAAGCCACACTAAGGATTTGGGCAGTTTTCAATTCACTGTCATCTATCATTACTCCTACCATAGGCATTCCAGCATTCCTTTTGATTGTTCTCAAGAAATGGCCTTGTATTTCCATAACCTCTGGCTACTCCTTCAGGTGCCGTGGGTGTAGCAGATAGTACAAAAGCAGTTGATGTTAGTGGTGCCATAATGGACCTCTGTTGAGAGAGCTAAGAACACAACTGAATATGAAAGGCTTCATGGTGGTGGTGGTGTGCCGTAGAGTTGGTTCTGACTCATAGCAACCTGGCATAGGGTTTCTGAGGTTGTAAATATTTACGGGAGCAGAAAGCCTCATCTTTCTCCTGTAGAATGGCTGATAGTTTCGAACTGCTGACCTTGAGGTTAGCATCCTGACTCACTGGGTTTCACACAGGTATACAAATAGAAGTCCTGGTGTGGCTCTGTAGGATAAGCACTGGACCACAAGGTCGTAAACCTTATGCATGGTAGTTAATTGTTGGAACTGACCTGTTGGCACTTAACAACAATGATGAGTAAGTGGACATTATAAGCCATGCCCAGATACTGAGGTCATTAATATGCTAAGTTGGCCACCAGATTTTTTAACATTGGGCAGGATGTGATGGATTTGATCTCATAGAAAGAGAGTTCATTCAGAGAGGTACTGTGGAGAATGGACTTGAAGGGGGAGATCTGGAGTAGTTGTTGTTAAGTGCTGTTGAGTCAGTTCTGACTCATAGTGATCCTGTATAGTGTTTCTAAGAAGCAGCTGGTAGTTTTGAACTACCGACATTGTGGTTACCAGTTCAGTGCTTATCCTACAGAGCCACACCAGGGTGTGGAGTAGAGATAGATCTCAAAAGTTCTGGTGTGACATAATGAGGGTCTGAAATCTGATCCTGAGTTGGGAAGGAAGTGTTAGATTGGATAAACTTTCAGGGAAATGGGTCTGGAGGAGTTGAGGACCATAGAAAATCAAGGGTAACTTAGCTGCATTCTGTCTCAGTGAGTGTATGAATGATAAAGTCATTATTAGAGATGGTGATGACATAATGAATGATAAGTTTGAAAATGTGAATGGAACTGAGGAAGAATAAAAATCAATAAGTGTACTTTGAAATATAAATTGAGTTTGATGTCTGTGATTAATAGGACACACTGGCTATCTTTAATTTCCCAACCACCATCAGGATATTTCTTTCTGTAATATATCACCATTAACTCATTTGATTCAATTCTAGGATTTAGCTATGTGAAAGACTTCTAGATTGAAATTTCTAGCTTTAACTCTCTCCTGAGCTCTAGATGTGAATTTCCACGTTTCTGTGGCGTATCTACACCTGAGTGTTCTGGAGACTACAAATTCAATCTATCTAACTCATTCATCAGTTCCTCCCAAATCTGTTTCCCCTTTCAAGAATCCTTCTTCTGTTAATGTAGCCTCATTTTCCCATTCACTCCCCAGAGTTCAAAACCAAGTCATGGTTTCAGATCCACCTTTCTTACCCATAATATATCTCAAAGATGGCCAAGTGCACATCATTATATTTCCATGCCCTTCACTTTTGGTTCTCTCCCCAGCCCCTTCTGCCGCAGTTTGTGCCTTTCTTATGTCTGAACTGTCTTCCTAATATCAGTCTTTCCTATTTTCATTTCATTCATTACATGAATGCCCAACTTATTTTCACAGAACCAAAACCACCACCACCAAGTTGATCGTGACTCATAGCAATAAGGTCTCTGAGGCTGTAAATTTCGACAGGAGTAGACAGCTTCTCTCTCTCCTGCAAAGTGGCTGGTGGTTTTCAACTGCTGACATTGTGGTTAGAAATCCAGTGCCTATCCTCCAACTCCACCAGTGCTCCTTTATTTTCCCGAAGCCCAGATCTAATCTTCTTTTTCCCCCCCTTAAGCAAATAATAACAACCAAAGACAAAACACAAAACTATGATTATTCTCCTTTGCCTGATAAAAATTCCAACTTATCATTATGGAATAAATATTTTCAGGCTTTGACTCCAGCCTATGTTTTCATCTCTTTTCCCACCATGCCATTTCCTGCAATGAATGCTCCAATCAAAATAAACTCTTTGCTGTTTTTCTCCCTTATTAAGTTGTAAGCTCCTCAAAAGGAGCCCTGTTCACCTCTGTAACCTCTGGGGTGCCTGGAACGCGGCTCAGAGCAGAGTAGGCACTCTTCACATTCATTTGATGTTGAACCAAGGTGAAGACAGCTGTGTCATATTGGATGAATAACTCCAGATTTTTTTAGGGGATGCAGCTAAACAGCAGTGAAAAAGTTATAAACTTTAGAATTTCTTTCCGTTGACATTTTAAAATAGTTTTTGAAAGATCATATATTAGAACATGTGCCCCTCATCAGAGGGAGGGGAAGGTTGTACCTTGAAGTTTGGTTTAAAATAAAGTAGAACCCTCGGGCTCTTCAGTCTCCTTTCTACATAAATAGCTTTATATATTTAAACAAATTTGTAGGAAAACATGGGTAGCTGAAGCTATGGAATTTATTGTTTGAATTTTCCCCCCCAGTCATTCTTAATTTTCTTTTCTTTTCCACTTACTAAACTATACAGGAATCTACTCCCTTCTCTTTATGATGAAGAACAACTGATTAATTATTTCATGTCTAATATGTGCTTTTGTCACTTCAAAAACCTACAAAATATAATTATACTGTATAATCACATTATCAAATGTTTTCAGTCTTATGGATAAGTACAATACTAAGTCCCCAAACTTTGTTTTCAGACATTTAGCTTCAAGTTTTCTTCTATACTCACCATTCAAAACATTTTCAGAGTTCTGTTACAAATAATGTAATTATATGTTTTATATTTTAATCTCTTAGTGGAGCCCTGGTGTGGGGCTGTAGGTTAAACACTGGATTGCTAACCACAAGGTTGTCAGTTCAAATCCACTAACTGCTCCTGGAAATCCTATACAGAGTTGCTATGTGTCAGAACTGACTCAATGGCATTTAACAATAATAACAGTGTCAGGTAAATATGCAATTTCAAAAGAAAACTATAAACAATGGCAGATATAAAGACCATAAGTAGTCGAAAAATTACAAACTTAGATATTGAGTTGATTATAAATACCAGGTCATATAAAATATGTGTTGACTCATTTTCCTAATTCCCAAAGGTCAATATTTGTCTAAAATTTATAAATATTGTAACCAGGAGTCGGTTGTTGTTTTAAATTTATTTGTGGCTCATAGAGACTTGAAATGATGGAATAGAAATGCCCTATAGTGTTTCTGAGACTATACTCATTACAGAGTGGATGGGTGGATTCAAACTGCCAACTAACAGCAGCTGAGTGCTTTACAGTTATACCAGTCAGACTTCTTATCAATAGATCCTCATTTCATTCTGGATACCCAAGAATGATCCAGAAAGTCAAATGATTTGTCTAATATCAAAACTGTTAGCTGGTGGCATTGCTGGAACATCACAGACAGATACCTAGGTAAGCAGTAATACTTCACATATTTCTACCTTAGACTTGGAGTCCTGGTGTGGTGCTGGACAAGGCACTGGAATTCAAAGTCAATTTGAATACAAGATTGGAGGTTCAAACCCATCAGCTGCTCCTTAGAAACCCTATCTAGGGCCTCTATGCGTTGGAACCAATTCAACAGCATTTAACAACAACAACACCCTTACACTTGCAGTGGCCAACCATTCGATAATTCCACGAAGAGTCTATGTTCATGGCCCAGAACCTTGAAGAAGTTCAAGAGCATATTGTACATAATCTACCCATCCTGGACAGCCCTGAATGTACACACTTTTCCTTTCTTCTCTGGGCCCAGGAGATGGCATTGGAGCCATGAGGCCCATGCTCTTGATGGTCTTCAGAACTTGGGCTCTCCTCAAGGTTAGAGAACCATCTTTTAGACATTATATGTTTAAGATTATATTTGAAAACTGAGGCTTTACAGAAAACCTCAGAAATGCTTTGTCTTCTACCTCTTGAGGGTAATCAGTTTTTCTCACTGACCTTATGAACAGTAAATATTTTTTTTTTAAAAGAAGCAGTCTAAGGAATATGACATACTTCTCTAAGCCTATATACCAGTGCAATAAGAGACTTTTATTAAAATCTATTTAGAAGTAAGTGCCTAATAAAAGTGTATACTTGCTTAGGAAAATAAATTAATCATACATGCTGGCTATTTAATATTGTAATTAGGTGTATATATAGATGCGTCATGGATGTGACACTAACACTTATTGGTTATGAATACATCATTAATGACCACTGATACTGTGAGGATCTTACTTCGTTCTTATTAATGCTTTATTGTGGAAAGGTAGAAAGTTCATTAGAACCATATATGTGTGTATGTAAACATATGTATATATATATTGGAAGGCTAAGTAAACTAAATGCATATACACTTTTTCTTAGTTGTTTATTGATATACAATGATGCTCTTTTGAGATGTAGAAAGAATAAAGGATGGAGTTTGAAGTACTGTATGTAAGGAGACTTGGGGCCATTTGAGGGGAAAGGGACATGGGACAGAGAGAAAGAGAGGTCAGTGGATATGTGCATAGGAGACCTGAGACTGGAAGGTGACCGGAGGGTGTTTGAGGCCATTACCTCACCCATTACCTCTCCTCCCTTCGTCAGTATCATTACACAAAATTCAAAATTAAGTAGCAACAGAGGTCAAATGGGAATAGAGCAGGAGGCTGTTTTCTTTCCATTACAGTAAGATCTTCTTTCCTTCATTCAGACCTTTATTGCTTTTCTCGCTCTTTCCCCTTTCAACTCTGCTTCATCTCTCCCGCTGTTTGAAGGCATTGTGTGTGTTATCTGTGGAGTGGAAACAGTAAGTTTGATTTAGGAACTAGAGCCCAGTTATATATGAATGAGCGCAAAAGTGGTTTTTATCCATGGTTTCAAGGCAAATTAATTTGGTATGTAAACGCCCACAGAATAGTCTATCAAAAAAACAACCAAACAAACAGAAAAAAACCTAGAATAAATTTAATTTGTACTAATAAATTTTCTAACTACAGGGATATTTTACTAAATAGATAAAATCCTTCAGAATGAGACTTTTTTCCTCATTGTTCAGAATGAGACTTTTTTCCTCATTCTATAACAATTAATATGAAAGGCAAAGACCTACTGTTTTCATCAATACAGAAAACCTCACTGTTTCCTATAGATTTTTTTTCTCCAATTAATTGTGTGCAAAATTCAGAAGTACATATTTAATTGTTTAGGACCATGGGAATATTTTGAGGAGTAGATGGGGAATGTTTATTCTATTTTGCTATGCTGTAAGTTTTCATGCCAAATTATTTTATGAAAATCACATTGTCCTGAATCAGTCATGCTGTATCTATTTGGTTGTAGGTCATGTTGGTTTACATTAATATTATTTTCATTTTTGCATAAATCAGAGCCTTTTCAGTCATCTAAAAGTCTGTCTTAAGGAAACATTGTTCCAAATTTACCTCAAAGCGTCATAGGAATATTATTTTTCATGTGTGATAATTTTATTTGTGTTGGTTTGCATGTATATAGCAATGATTTGCATGGGGAAATGAGGAGACTTACTAAGGCATCCATCTCTGTTAAGCATGGTAATGAATGTTTCTTTAGGCTCTTTCTCCTTAGTAAATAAATATAGATTCCTATGAAAACATTTAGTCGAAGGTATTGATCATTACCTTGAATTTTGAGCATGTGTATGTATATTCTGCCATTTTCCCCTCCAAAATATCCTCTGATTGTTAAACTTTCTTCTTCTAAGTATATTCTTAAAGATAGAATTTTCTTGGATCTACAAAGGCAAACATACTATATTCTTTGAAACATACGAGCAAAGCAGCCTAAATAAAGGATCTAAAAGAATAGAAAGTGAATCTTTAAAATTAATCTAGAAACAGGAGATAGATCAAATGTTTCCAATTTATCTTGGAATTTGACATATGGCCTATTTACAATAAAAGATAATTGGGGTCAAACCCAATAGCCTTGTGGAGTGTTTTTTTTTTTTGCCCACCCACCTTGTTCAGTGTAGACTTCACAACATAATGGGTAACTAGTATCTAAAACACATCCAATACCTTTTTTAAAAAAAATCTTGCCACATTTCATATGTCCTTTGCCACTTGTTTAAATAATAGATAATAGAAATTTGCGTGATATTGAAGTGGGCTGAAATGAAGAATTATTATAATGATCTTTAAAATAAAGGAGATAAAAGGTGCTTGTAGATGAAATATTTATTTTTTTGCCAACCTATTTTTGGCAAAACATTACCTCAATGACCAAGTCCCATGTAATCCTCTTGCATAATATAAAATAAAATACAACAACAACAAGAAGTTAAGTCCACCTATACTTTCCTGTTAAATAAGGATATTCAGAAAGCTACTTAAAATAGGAAACTATTATAAATCATGAGATGAGCATATTCATACTACTGTAACATCAGAGATATACAGGTTGGGGTAGATATGTGCGTATTTTGGGGGATAAAAGTTGGTAAGTATATTTATATGTGTTCTCTTCTTTGCTAGGATTACCAGTCACTGAGGGAAAAAGGGCTTGAAAGGCTATTTGGGGATATTACACATGAACTTTGCCAGAAGCTCTGTCCTTTCATAATAGTACCATTGGGGTCACTGTAACATGGTAATTCTAACATCTTGTGCCAAATATCCACAAGTGTTTCCCCCTGAGCCAAGCCTCACTATGTTTCTCTGATGTCTAGGAGGGCACACCAAAAAGTACTGCTACAAAACTAGAGAAATCTTTATTAGACCAAAAAATAACAGTAATCCTCATCTACGTCTATACACTTCTGAAGGCAGTGTTTCCAGGTGTCTGTGTAGTATAACAGGAAAAGTACTGAACCACAAGGTCAGCAGTTCAAACCTACCAGTTGCTCCTCAGAAACCCTATACAGTGTGGCTACTAGTAATAACTGACTCTATGGCACTTAGCAACAACAACCCTTTCCCAAAGAATTCTGCACTCTTCGATTCACATCGTGCCAAACATTACCATCATGCCATTGAGTAGGTTTTGACTCAATATCCTGTATATGATTTCCTAGGAGTGATTGGTGGGTTTGAAGCTCTGACTTTTTGGTTAGCAATTCAGTGCTTATCTTACAGTGCCATACCAGGTATCCATTTTGGAATCCTTGTTGTTAAGTGCCACCTAGAAGGTTCTGATTCCCAGTGACCTTTTATAGGGTTTCCAAGGAGCAGTTGGTGGATATGAACTGCTATCCTTGTGGTTCTCAGTCCAGTACTGATCCTACAGTGCCACACCAGGAGTCCTGTTGTTGTTGTTGTTGCTAAGCACCATCAAGTCAGTTCTGACTCATAGTGACCCTGTATAGGGTTTCCAGGAGGACCTACTGGTGAGTTTGAACCAATGACCCTGCACATCAACCTTGCAGTCCAGGGCATTGACATGCAGCACCACACCAGGAGTACTGTTGTCATTGTTGTGCCACTGAGTCCGTTCTAACTCATAGCGACCCTGTAGAGGGTTTTGGAGGAGCAGATGGTGAATTTGAACTGCCAACCTTGTGATTTGTACCATTCTTGGAGTCCAGTGCATTATCCCACATCTCCACACCAGTACTCCTTGTTGTTGTTGTTAAGTGCCTTCAAGTAGGTTCAAACTGTGTTCCTTTTAAATGTAAAACAGAAGTCTGAAGGTAACAAAAACAAGTCTGAAGGGGCAAGTTCAGGACAGTAGTGTGGATAGGGTAAAACTCATCAATGCAATTCTCACTGGACAGCCATTACTATCCTTGAAGAATGAGCAGGTGCACTGTCATGGTGAAAACAATTCCATCTGGGCAAATTTTTCTCACCAGTGCAGTTTTCAATTTTCTTAAAATTTCTTTTTAATAGGCCCCCATGATTGGGCTGGGTCATTCAAGTACATCTATCAAGATTATCTCTTTGGAGTCCCCCAAAGCAGTCACCATAACCTTCTGATCTGACCTCTCTGCCTTGAATTTAACTGACCCAATAGATTCCCTTGGAGACACTGTTTTGATTAGACCTTTTTTTTTTTTTTAAGGCACCCCAAAGGAGTCCTGTTGTGGCGCTGTGGGATAAAGCACTGGACCACAAGGTCTGTTTGAACCACAGGTCAGTGGTTCAAACTCACCAGCCACTCCTTAGAAATCTTAGACATGGTCACTGTGAGTCGGTACCTACTCAACAGCACTTAACAACAACAGCAAAAGGAGTCCTGGCATGGTGCTGTAGAATAAGCACTGGGCTGCTAAGTCAGTTTGAATAGAGAGGTCGGCAGTTCAAACTCACCAGTTGCTCTTCAAAAACCCAATACAGGGTCGCTGTAAATTAGAACTGGTTCGAGTGCACTCAATAGCAACCAATGAAACTAAAACCAAGTGTATTTCTGAGAGCTTGCCTGAAGCCATATATGATGGCAGACACATGTTCAAACACATTTTATTTAGAATATACTTGTGCACGTATGATCTGGGAACCCTAGTAGAAATTACTTTTTGTGCTCCTTTAATTTTCTTGTATTGGTAGAGGTATGAGTATTTCAAGTGAGTTTGTTTCTTTTGTTTGTGTTCTAATAATATTTAATTGTGCTTTTGGTGAAGATTTACATAGCAGTTTCATTTCCCATTCAACAAACTCTACAGAAAATTGTTCACTGACATTGGTTTCATTCTTTACAGTACATAAGCTTTCTCATTATTTCTTTCTAGTTTGTATGCTTCCAACAATCTAGTTTACCTACCCTCTTATAATCTCATCTTTGCTTTAAAGTAATTGTCATTGCGGTGACTTTTTAAAAAGAACATGAGCATGGTACTTATTTTGTAAGTCAATTTCTTAATTATTACTACAGTATTCATTATTATTATGGTTTTTTTTTTATTATTATTATGACACTGAAGTCGATTTGGACTGAGAGATGCTGTAGAGGGTTTCAGAGGAGCAATTGATGGGGTTTAACCTCCAACCTTGTGGCCAGCAGTCCAGTGGGGTACCCTAAAGTGCCACACCACAACTTCTAGAGTATTCATGATATTGTTAAGTGCCATCGAGTTAGATCCAACTCATTGGGACCATATATATATATAATATGAATACAAGATACAACTTCTTAAGGAGCTTAAAATATATATATAATGTGAATATAAGATATAACTTCTTAAGGAGCTTAAAATCTATTTTATGAAAAATGAAAAGACATAAAAAAGAAAAAAAACTCTTAGAGAGCAACAAAAGACTGTAAAATTAATTTTAAATACTCCAAGTGTTTATGTTCAGAGATGACTATGAAAAGCCAATTATAAAAGGCTGAACTTGTAATAAAATTTCCTTAATGAGATTAATTTGGAATTTGTGGTACTTTGGTGAGGGATAAGAAGGATGGTTAACAGTATGTTGAATATTTGAAAAGACTTAGAAAAAGTTAATGTTGCAAATAAAGTTGTAAGATAAATTCCTTAATTATGTAATAGAACAAACTGTTTTTAACAGCAGTTTAGAAGCATCTACTTTACTTTACTTTTAACAGCATGATTGCATGTAATTAGAAACTTGCCTTGAATACTTTTTGACATAGTAATTTTAAATCCATCTACTCATTAGTAAACCATGAACTTTTCCAAGCATTGTTTGTTGGTCTCATTAGAATTCCATTATGTAGTTAGAAATAACATCACATTTCATTTTTAAATGTATGATTAGTATCACCCTATATGTGTGAGATAATATTTTTATGTCCATATTTTTTTTTAACAGCATTTTCCCATTATGCTTTACACTCCAATAAGCGGCACTGCATGCAATTGCTCTTATGTAAATTGGTCCAGTGTTCTAATTGACCTACAAATACTAATTTTACCAGGCAACCAGGTGTTTTAACATTCAACATCTAGATGACACTTATAGTTGCTTATTTATAAGCTTTCAGGAAAGTTAGTAGAAAGAACATGAACTTTAAAGTCAATCAGACCTGAGTGCACATGGCAGGTTGGCCACTTAATCACTAGCTGTGTGAACTTAGGAACTGCATTTATTTGCTTGTTTATAAAATGGGGATGTTTTCCCTGAATCTAAAGGGTCAAGTCAAGATTTAAGTATAATAACTTTTCTAAAACTTTTTAATATTTATATTTAATGTTCTTTGGAGAACCATTGGTCTAGTGCAATCTCCTTCCTCCAGCCCTGCCTCAACCCTGCTTCAATTTACATAAGAGGAAACTGAAACCAGAAATATTTTCTTTCATTCATGAAAGGATTGAGCTCTTGTGATTATTCATACATAAGGCATTTATGGTCTTCTGAATCTTTACCACTGACACCAAAGTATAGGGAGGTCCCCACGGAGGTTCCTCAGGTTCCAACTATATCCTTCCTGCCCTTCATAGTGAAGTAGCAATTTCATTTACCTATGATATAGGAAATAAATACTTCAGCAAAACCATGAACCAGTTTTTTTGTCCATTCCTAGAATGACAGATGAAAGACTTAGATGCCTTCTAATGGCAAGGAATCAATATTTGGCTCCTAGGGAAAGCATTACTCTCATAGGTGCTAAAGCCTTAAAACAACAAGTTAACATCTTAGCCAGGAATCAGTATCTTTGAAAATGAACCATTAGGTACGTTCATGCTCTGGTAGCGTAGTGGTTACAAATCGGGCTGCTAATCTCATGGTCAGCAGTTTGAAACTACCAGCTGTTCCATGGGAGAAAGATGAGGCTTTCTGCTCCAGTAAAGGTTTCCAGCCTCAGAAACCCTGTACAGGGTTGCTACGAGTTGGAACCAACTCTACGGCACATCACAACAACAACAACAACCATGCCCATCTACCCAGATGAGTTCCCAGTTTCATATATTCTGATGGTTGAAGAAATATACTTAAGCTACAGGATGAGAGCATGTTTTGTATTCTTCAAGTTACCATCTCAGTATTGCTAGATATTATTGCTATAGCTAAATCAAAAGTTCAAAGTCATTTTTTTAAAAAGCCATCTTCTTCTGGAAAATATGGTATAGATGACAAGATTGTGGCTATCCTGTACATTATCCCCTTGCCATGCTATTTAACATATCAAGGTAGTGTATAAGGAACTCGGTAAATGCATGTATGAAGATGATGACAAAGGGAATGAAACCAAATCTGAAGTAATTTGTCTTATTAAAACACATCACTGCTTCAAATATGGGAGAGAGGCAGTTGGCCCTTCCATATTGTCTCTGTGTACTTGATTGCAAAATGAAGGTATGACCCACTTTACAACATTCTTGTAATAAGTAATTGCTTGTTGTGTGATCATCTATAAAGTACCCAACACAGTACTTAGCGTAAAAACTCAATATAAATTGATTCTTTTCCTCTTATTTTGCCTATCAGTTCAGCATCAAACTAGGGCTAGGGGAGAGAAGATGCAACATTTATGGGAAATAACAATGTGAAATGTTAGTACTTTGTCACTTACTAATATTTACACCTTTAAATAGTTTTCCTCCTACTTTGTCACTTACTAATATTTACACCTTTAAATAGTTTTCCTCCTACTTTGTTACTTACTAATATTTACACCTTTAAATAGTTTTCCTTTCTGGTCTTTTATATATAACCAGGGGTAGAGACAGATGATCAACTGCAAATTATATTCTGAGATGCATACTCATACCATTAGCAGCCAGAAGTCTAGATTAGAATCTTGTAGTGGAAAGTTAAGGTCTAACAGATCAGTATTTACATCTTGAGTGTGAATGACTCTATATTCTGATTCTAACTTCCAATTCTTTATATGATAGCTGGGTGAACCTCCCGAGTCCCTGTGGTTTCTACACCCTTGCATATAAATTAAGAGGTCCTAGTGGTGCTTTTACAATAACAACAAGTGGTGCTTTTGAGTTATGGTGTTGGAGGAGAATATTGAAAGTGCCACGGGCTGCCAAAAGAACCAATAGATCCGTTTTGGAAGAAGTGCAGCCAGAGTGCTCCTTGAAGGCCAAGATGGCCAAACTTCGTCTCTTATACTTAGGACATATTGTCAAGAGGGACCAGTTGCTGGAGAAGGATATCATGTTTGGTAAGGTGGAGGGTCAGAGAAAAAGAGGAAGACCCCCAATGAGATGGATTGTCCAAGTGTCAGCATCAATGGACTCAAGCATGGCAACAGTAGTGAGGTTGGCACTTTCGTTCTGCTGTCATTATGAGTCAGTACCTACTCGATGACACCTAACAACAAGTGGTGCTTGGCTGCCAAAAGAACCAACAGATCCGTTTTGGAAGAAGTACAGCCAAAGTGCTCCTTGGAAGCCAGGATGGCCAAAATTCATCTCTCATACTTTGGACATATTGTCAGGAGGGAGCAGTCTCTGGAGAAGGATATCATGTTTGGTAGGTGGAGGGTCAGAAAAAAAGAGGAAGATCCCCAGAGAGATGGATTGGCAAATTGGCAGCATCAATGGGCTCAAGCATGGCAACAATTGTGAGTTTGGCCCAGGATCAGGCAGTGTTTTGTTCTGTTGTGCTAGGATCACTATGAGTCAGTACCGACTCAATGGCACCTAACAACAACAAAAGTGGTGCTCTGTTTAAGTGCTGGCTGCTAAAGGTCAGCAGTTCTAACCCACAAACCACTTCAGGGGAGAAAGCTGTGTAAAGATTGACAGCCCAGAAACCCTATGGGAGCAGTTTTACCCTTTCTTATAGGGTTGCTATGAGTTGGCAGTGGGTTTGATTTTGTAGCTGTCTGTAAATACCAGGTAATAGCCAAACTTTTAGGATTGCTGTTAGGTGTAGATGACAGTGTGAGAATATTTTGCGTAGCACTGTCCAGTAGAACTGTCTGATGAAGCAAAGATTCTATTTGTACTATCCAATATGACAAACATATGACTAGTAAGTGCTTGAAATTTTGGTAGTGCAGCTGAGAAAAAAAATGGATTTTTTAATCTAGTTAATTAAATCTTAAAATGCTAGTTGTCCAATATATGCTCATGAGTCTCTGTAATATAAAATCTAAAATTCTTAAAATTGGATATATGTTTGTCCATTTTCATCACAGCATTAGTCACGATAGCAAAAAGATGAAAACAACCTAAATCCCCATCAGTGATGAATGATGACCAAATTATGGTACATAGATACAGTTGAGTATTATGCAAAGTTAAAGAAAAATTATTTATCTGTGAAATACTTCATAATGCAGAGAAATATGGAGAACATTATGCTGAGTGAAATAAATCAATCACAAAAGTATTTTATGAAATCACTATTGTAAAAAGCCAAGAAAAGGTTTACACACTGAAAGAAACTTGTTTTGAATGCTACCAGGGATGGGAGGGGAGGAGTTGAAAATCACTGACTAGAAAGTAGGCAGGTATTGACTTGGGTGAAGGGAAAAGCAGTATATAGTAATGGGGAGGTCACAATATGAATAGGACAAAGGAAGGCACTGAGAGATGCATGAGACAACAAAGGCAAGCACTATTACATACACACATCTGGGAGTCCTGGTGTGGTGTTCTAGGATAAAGAACTGGACTGCTAGGTCTGTTTCAACCACAGGGTTGGTGAGCTACTACTCACCAGTAGCTCTTTAGGAACCCTTTATAGGGTTACTGTGTGTCAGAACTGACTTGACAACATGTAACAACAGCAATAACAGTATAAATTGAAATAGCAGTAATAAACAATAATCTCTAAGTGGATCCATAGGTAGACATGCAAGTGAAACAGGTATGGGAAAGCAAACAGGACTGTTTTCATCTGCACATATAGGTTTGGTAGAGAATATTTCTATCTATCTATCTAATTTGCATGTGCTATAAATATATCCAAGTATTCCGTAGAAGTTATACTGAGCAAATTTGTGAAAACTTGGCCATAATCAAAAACATTGAGGGATTCAGTCACTGGACTTGGGAACTTAGGACACAATTTTGGGGAACAAGTAGATGTTCTATATGTATATCTTTCTGTGGTGAGTAGTGACCGGGGCCTTAAAAGCTAATAAATTGCTATCTAAGATGCAACTATTGGTCTCTCCCCATCTGGAGTAAAGAAGAGTAAAGAAAATCAAATAAACTAATGGTCCATTAGTTCCATTCTAATAGACCATTCAAACTGCAGCCCCCACTAGTCTGATACTAGAAGAGCTACATAGTGCCCAGCTACCACTACTGACTACTCTAAACAGGACAACGTAAATTCCTGGATAGAATGGGAGAAAAATGTAGAACAAAATTCAAAATCACAAAAGACCAGAATTGCTGGTCTCACAGAGATTGGTGAAATCCTCAAGATGGTGGCCCTTACACACTCTTTAAACTTGGAACTGAAATTACCCCCAGGGATCACTTTTCAGCCAAACAGCAGACAGGCCTATGGAATAAAAAATAATACTTGTGAGGAACTAGTCCACAGATCCATCAACCATAGATGACCCAAAAGCAACATCAGCGCCAAAACAGAGCCCAGAAGGCAGGAAGGGGCAAGAAAGAAGGTCAAATGAATATGGGAAACTAAGGAGAAAGTGAGAAGAGTGCTGTTATTTTAAGAGAATTGCAATTAATGTTAAAAAACAAAATGTATATAAATTGTTAATGGGAAACTAATTTGCTCTAAAAACTTTCACCCAAACCACATAAACACATACATATACAAACAGAAATTAGATTAAATAATACAGGAGATGGAATTTGTAGATTTCCCCCCATCATATCCACTGCCACACCTCACACAGCAAGAATGTGGAAGAATGTATGGAGCCAAAGGGGCTGGTGGTGGACAGGGGAGAAAACTAAGCTAACATTGGGCAGGTCGTGAAAGCAATGTTAGTCCAAAAGGCAGATCTGAGTCTGAATGTCCAGTGGTGAATCCAGATATGCAAATCACCAGAGACAAACATGGAGGAATTCTCCAATCACAGGACTTTTGGGAACAGGGAGTTGGGAAAATCAACTATTCTCAACTGTGGTAGTCAATGATTTGAGGACCCAGTACTAAGAACCTAGAGAAGTAAACTATGCAAACTGATTTGTACTTTGAATAGCTAGAACCTCAAAATTATAATTATTTATTCAAAGGCACACAAGTGTTTATTGGCACATTGAGAATTAGTATTTCCCCCAGCTGTGGTGCTGTAGGATAAGCCCACCAGTTGCTCCTCTAAAACCCTATACAGAGTCGCTGACAGTTGGAACTGACTGAATGACAAGCAACAACAGCAAGAGCCAATCATTAGGACATTTGGTTTTTACAGATGATCAACATATTTGCTAAAGAGACTCATTCCAAGGAGTACTATAAAAGCAGTGACATCAGCAAATACAAAAATGAAGTTCTTCAAATCTTTACAGCAAGGATCATTCTCACCCCCTCCATATACAGAGTACACAAGGATGGGCAACCTGGACATTGGCTACCCAGAATGGGGGTGATTCAAAGGCAAGAAGTGACTGGCTTACAAGCTTTCAAGAGGGAACCTAGATCCAGAGGGTGTGGAGCAAAGTAGAATCTCCACTGAGCAGTATCCAATCTGTCTAGGCGGGGTTGATGAAAAGAAATGCTGATGGGTCTCCTGCAATACAGTGGTGAATAATTGTTATCAGGACTGATTGTGAGGGTTGGAAATGCAGAGGTAGACGTTTTGTATCAAGGAGGGGAGTGATTAACTTTGCAGTCTAGGAGGGGAGGCCCCTGGGACCATCAAGGGAGAGGAATGTAGAGCGGGAACCTACCCAGAGAAGCAGTGACGCCAGAGATGGAAGCAGAGATGATGACATGGAGAGATGGAGTGGCTGGGGACGTTAGGCCCAGAGAGGGAGAGGGGCTGCATGCTGATAACCCGTGTGTGTGTGTGTGGGGGGGGGGGGGGCGCGGTCCAGGCTTGCAGGGTATATATACTCTGTGGTTGGTTGATGATGCATGAAGGGGATTGTAACCATGGCAATGAAATTATATATGATAGGATGACTGTAAAACTAATGTTATCCCATAGGGAAAAAAAATGAAGTTCTTTCTGGAATAATTAATTACAGAAACTGTAGCCAAACAATGGCTCAAGCTTCACTGACCTATAAATCTAATTCTCATAATCCCATCTTCAGTATCACTTTACATTTCAGTGAACAGCTTAACAGCAAGCAATGATAGGCGGATATAAAATTATCAAGATTTCATTGCCTTTACAAAAAGCATTAGAAAGCATTTACTGGCATGTTATGGCGTATCATAAATAATTAAAATACATCTACTTATTAAAATATCAGGCTAGATAGTGATGTTATAGCCTAGTTATTTCCTCAAGCTCATTTATAAAATTCAATAACTTCCAGAAGTTAATTGTCCTTAGTACCAAATGGAAAAACGTCTATAATTAATGGCCTGAAAAAAGAGAAAATGAGGCATTGACTGTCTATTTTACTAAAAGACAGGAATACCGATTGTCATCATTAGGGAAAAGCCAATTAGGAATTAACATTTTGCTAATAATCTTTTTGAAAGAAAATTATTTAAATTCTACTTACGAGTAAATTAGGACCCGGGTGGCACTGTAGGATAGAAGGTGGTCGGCTCACACCCACTAGTCATGTGTAAGAGAAAGCATCGTGTGTTCTACTTCCGTAAAGATGTATAACCTCAGAAACTCTTTACAGGGCCACTATGAGTCAGAATTGACAAGATGGCAGTGACTTTGGTTTGGTTTTGGTTATGAGTAAATTACAATTGCACTCAGTTTTGAAGTGTTGGTTTAATTTAAGTCTCTATTGAGAAAACTATCATATAAAAATAAAATTTATGAAAACTCAAATACCTTTCCACTCATTTAAATGGTAGTTGTGTCTGTCAGCACAGAACACATAATATAACTTCTTCAAACTGTGTACCAGGAAACTCTGATGAGTTTGAAAATTGAATTCTTTTTGCTAAGCATGGATAAACCCACCATTTGATGTGAGCAGGTTAAACACTTCTGTATCTGAAGTCATATGTGGTGGTAGTGATGGTGTGCTATGGAGTTGGTTTTGACTCATAGTGGCCCTGTATAGGGTTTCCAAGACTAAAAATTTTTACGGGAGCAGAATGCCTCATCTTTCTCCCATGAAACTACTGGTAGTTTCGAACTGCTGACAGTGAGATTAGCAGCCCAACTCATAACCACTATGCTACCAGAGATCCTTGAAGTCACATGAACACATAGAATTTTCTAATCTTACCGATAAGTCCTAGAGGCGTGCTTCTCAAGAACGAATGTGTATATAAATCACAGGGGTGTCATGTTAACATGCAAATTGTGATTCTGTAGTTCTAACAAGCTCCCATGTGATCCAAATACTGCTAGTGGAAGAACCATACTTTGGATAGCTCTTAACCTGTTGTTAAGAGCGGTCATGTTGGTTCCGACTCATAGTGACCCTGTAAAAGGTTTCTGAGGAGCAACTAGTGGGTTTGAACCACTGCCTTTATGGTTAGCAGTCCAGTTCTTATCCTACAGTGCCATGCTAGGAGTCTAGGGAACTCAAATGGTGGTAGCACAACAATTAAGTGCTTGAGTGCCAACCAAAAGATTGACAGCTTGAAGTAATTTCCAGCTCCTTGGGAGAAAAAGCTGACAATCTGCTTCAGTAAAGATTACAGCCTAGAAACCCTATCAGGCAGTTAGATCTACTCTGTCACTATGGATTGTGGAATCGACAATGACTCAATGACACATAATAATGGAACTAAAATGATTCGTCCAAAGCCACACAAGTTGTTAAGAGAAGGAGAAATAGTTCTCCTGTCCACCCCTCCATTCTGTCCCACATTTTTGTTTTGTTTTCTTTTTTGTTATCTGTAGCACAGTGGTCATGCATCTTTTAATGTCCATGATACATTCTGTGAAATAGAAAGTTATGTGACTTGGATATTATGCAAGTACTCACAGTATGTAGTTATGTGATTTGGATGTTGTGCAAGTATATCATAGTATGGACCTGCTTGTTCTCTAACAAGATATGTGCCTTTGCCATGATCATGAACGTGCTGAGAGGAATTCACTTGCGTGTTTGGCCCTCAGTCCAGTCATCAGACATGTCTCCGTATCTGATGTAGGTCCTGCTTGCATTTTTGTTGGCCTTATAGCTTTCAGCAGGGCCAGTCCTTTAACAGCATGGAGTTGTATTTGAAGATCAAGACTATAGAATGCCACGTGCTTAAATCCCAACCGATAGCATTCACTGAGTTTTCACCTTTGTGTTTTTAGTAAGTTTTTGTTTCACTTCCAAATTGATACTTCAGCTTTGCTCTTGCAATCATTGGCATTGGTTTTGCTGCATTTGGAAGTCATAATGCTCTCCATAATAATATTTTTGAAAGAAAAACAGAGAAAGAATGCTATAACACTCGAGATTTGTGGTCCACAAGACAAGATGTTGTTGCCTACCTGTCAAACTCTTTCAGTAGAAAGTATAGTACAATACATATATAATCTAGTAACATAGGCATTTATTATGACTATCAAGACACATTGTATACAAGAGTTGGAAAATACACATGCTCTGTATGGAAAGCTGCTGCATTCCCTATATCTCATTCTCTGATTTGGGATTACTGAACTCTGTTTTAACCTACAGGACCATGAATGTCTGTGCAGATAAACATTGCCCAAACAGACATTGTGGGCCATATTGTTGCTTCTGGGTGCACTCCAGTTGGTTCCGACTCAAAGCAACTCTGTATGGGTTTTCCAAGTTTGTAAATCTTTGCAGGAGCAGAAAGCCTCATCATTCTCCCATAGAGTGGCTGGTGGATTCGAACTGTTGACCTTGCGATTGACAGCCCAACATATAACCCTCTGTGCCACCAACACATGACTCTATAGACTCATAAATAGGTTGGGCTAATATGCCATCTTCACAACTAACCATGTGACCTTGGATAAATTTATTCTTCTGTAAAGTGCTAAAAATAATGGAATATATCTTTTAAGTGCCTATAAAAAATAAATGTTAGTTTAGTTAGAATAACACCTGGTACCATAATAGGTATTTAAAATATTGTTAGTTTTTGCAGGGCAGCTATGAGTCGGGACCGACTCAATGGCATTTAACAACAACAATAATTATGATTATGACCACTGTTCCATTTTTTTCCTGCTACAGAAAAATACCTCAATCTAGTAACATATGAAAGAGATTGGAGACTATGGACATTTATTTTATTAATAAATAACATCAGATGCAAAAATATCTATTTAAATTCTTTTTTGGCCCAAGAGGTACTTTTGGCACTGTATTTATATATGACAGTGACAGTGTTTGGAGTACTAGGGTTTCATTTCAAATGATTAAGAACTGAGTGGTGAATGTAAATGTCCAGTTTCTGCTTCTTAGATTCCTACTCTGTCACTCCCTCTTATTCCATACTAGAAAGAGACTGCCCTTTATGATTGATACAAAGTCATCTTTCAGACTTTCTCTAGGATGTTGGTGTGCCACAGAGTCGGTTCTGACTCATAGCAACCCTGCGTATGGTTTCTGAGGCTGTAAATCTTTATGAGAGCAGAAAGCCTCATCTTACTTCCACGGAACAGCTGATATTTTCGAACTGCTGACTTTGAGGTTAGCAGCCTGTCTCTACCAGAGCTACACTATCAGAGCTCCTTTTCTCGAGAATAGAGGAGGTAATTGTTCTTAGAAAAAGCTTGATTACATGTAAATTAGAAACGGATAGGATGTCAATCTACAACAATCTATCGATTCCAACTAGAGATAAGATATCTATTTCAACTAGTAATAAATGTGAAAGCAAGATTTGATATGGATAAATCAAATCCAAAAAAATAACTATATATTATTGAGATAATCTTGGGGAATCGGTTGTGTGGGGGTTTTTTTTCTTCCCCTTTTTGTTTTATTTTTTAATTATCTTGATTTTTAAATTAGATTGGGATCCAGCTTTCTGGGTTCCTATGAGTGGGAGGTAGTTAATGGGGCATTATACTGTTCATCATTGTTTCCTGATGGGAGTGTCTTTCAACAACTTAATTGCTCCTATTTTGCTTTCCCTAGTCATTTAATTTTTATCCATGTCCTTAATTGCTCCTGCCATTGGCACCATATGTGTCAGCCCAAAAGGAACAATGTCAGTATCTTGATGCTGCAAGATGATCCTCACTCCAGGTGGTTTCACGGCAAGATGAACAAAGGTGAACCAGAAAAGTAATATATTTTTCAAAAACCAGAATGCCAATTTACTAATGGGCAATTAGAACTATAACTATTACACATTCTAAAAGATGTGTCAGAGTTGTGCTGATAGCGGTATCTGGTCTGGGCAACATTAAAAATGTTAATGTAACTTATAAGTTAGAATTAAGCTAGAGGATGGACTGATAAACAAGGAAAGTCAAATTTTAACTAAAAACTGTTTGATGAGCAAAGGATTAGAATGAGAAAAGTTTTCTAAGGTGAATATTAGCAGAATCAGGCTAATAAGACCTGACATAGCCCTCTCCGAATGGTGAGAGAGCCTAATATTTTAGAATATTATATTATTATATGCCTGAAAATTAAGGGATTGTCATTTAATCACAGTAGGTCAAAATTAATCCAAATTTCATATACAGCAGATTGCATCAATGATATTTTAGCAGATCCAGTTATTTGAGAATGTAGTTCCTGAATTAACATCAAAGAATAACATTAGTACCTTGAATCATGCTTGAAATAGAATAGTCAACCAATATGGTGTACAAAGCACTGAATATCTATCCTTAAATAATATTTGATAAGATAACTTCATTAAAAAAAAGAATTTATGTATGTTGAAAGTACAGATATAGCATTAACAAGAGTCCTGGTGTGGCACTATGGGTTAATGCGCCAGACTGCAAAGCCTTTGAACTGCAAGGTCGGCAGTCCAAGCTCACCAGCTGCTCCTCAGAAACCCTATACAGGGTCACTATGGGTCGGAACCGACTCGACGGCACGTCACAACAACACCTCTATTTAAAATTTTTTTAATTAACTCAAAAATTCTTACTGATTTTATAGCATAACTAGAATCTAAACAAATAGTACTTATTAAAATTAAGCTGGTATTTTTACATTAACATTTTATTGTATACCTGAAAGACCATGTACAAACACACATTAATCATTTAAATCCATTTATGAAAATGATATAAATTTGACTGAGCAGACAGCATTATATTTATGGTATTGTTTTCCTAGGGTTTGTGCAACATTTGTTAAGTACTGAGAAGTTTGAGGTTGTATCATTGATCATGAATGTGATTCTTTTGTGGGGAAGGTAATAAAAAGGGAGTGTTGTGACTCTCTAAAGGGGAGGAAAAAAGATATACATACATAGAGTGGTTATGGTTCAGTGATAGAATTCTTGGCTTCCATTCAGGAACCCTGGGTTTGATTCCCCATGTGAGCCAGCCATCATCCCTCTGTCAATGAAGGCTTTGGTGTTGCTATAATGCTGAAGAGGATCCAGTGGAACTTCTAGATTAACATAGAGCAGAAAGAAAGGCCTGGGAATCTACTTCCAAAAATATCAGCCAACGAAACTTCTATGGATCATAAAGGTCTAAACAACAATAAAGTGTGGGGATGGAACATGCCCAGGCAGCATTTTTGTCTATTTTGTATGGGTGTTGGGGCCCAAAATTACAAACTTATAACACATCGGTAATTTTTTTGACTGCTTCAAAATTGCAAAGATAGGGCCAGAAGCGGAGTAAGCAACAGAGAAAAATGGTTTTGAGAGATAATTATGTCCTTTAAGCCAAATCACAGAAGGTGTGTCAAGAAACACAAGAGTCAGTAAAAAATTTTTTTTAATGTTTTATTGTGAATTATGTGATAGTTTACATGGGAGAACATTAGTTTTACATTCATCCTATCATATATCATTTCATTACCATGGTTACAATCCCCTCCATGTATCATCAACCACCCAAAGGGCATACTCTACAAGCCTGCCCCCCACCACAGTTGTCAGCACACAGACTTTCTCCCTCTCTGGGTCTAAAGTCCCCAGCCGCTCCATTTCTCCACGTCATTGTTTCTGCCTCCATCTCTGGCATCACTGCTTCTCTGGGTAGGGTCTCGCTCTCTGCTCTTTTCCTTTGATGGTCCCAGGGACCTACGCTCCTAGACTGCAAAGTTAATCACTCCCCTCCTTGCTACAAAACATCTACCTTTACATTTCCAACACTCACAATCAGTCCTCATAACAATTATTCACCGTTGTATCACAAGAGACTCATCTGCATTTCCTTTCGTCAGACCCTCGTAGACAGATTGGATGCTACTCAGTGGAGATTCTACCTTCCTCCATGCCCTCAGGATCTAGGCTCCCTTTTGAAAGCTTGTAAGCCAGTCACTTCTTGCCTTTTATAGCCCCTCCACTTTGGTAGCCAATGTCCAAGTTGCCTATCCCTGTCTACTCTGTGTACGTAGAGAGTGGGAATGATCCTTGCTGTAAAGATTTTGAGCTACTGCATCCATAGGTGTAGGTCAAGTTCATTAAATTGTATCAGATTACTCTTTTTTCCCCTCTTCTTTCTTCTTCTAGTTGAGCTCTGATCATCCAGTCATTGAAGCCAGGTCAAGTGGGTATTATGTGCAAGTGTGGGTGTTCTTGTGCCTATGCCCTCTCTTCTTTTCAGCTGGATGCTTCACTCTCCACTCTAGTCCTTTGTGGTTATGTCACTGACTCTGGGCCCAAGAGTCCCCGGGGCTTGCCACAATGCTGGCCAAGCAGATCTCCTCTGAATTCACAGGAGTATATTGAACATTGTAGGGCTTAGCTCGCAGGTTCATTGCTGTTTTTCCCTCACTTCCCCTTATTGGTGATGAATGTGGTCACCAATCAGAGCATGTATTCCCACTGAGTCTTAGACTTGGAAGGGGGTTTGCTCTGAGGGGATCCAACCACTTGCCTTGATGTCTCCAGGGTGAGCAATTTGCTTGTTCTTGTAGTAATCAGTCGGTCTGCCTATATTGTTTTGTATTTTTCCTTTCTTTCAAGAAGTATCTACTGTTCCTCTACTCACTCCAGGCTGGTCTGCTGGTCCTTTCGAGTGGAAATTTCCCTTCTCTGAAAATTCTGGATGCTGTCCAGGATTCCACCTATAGTCGTAAGTAATACAGAGGCTCCATGAGAAACCTCCTTCACTGGGCCCGTTGTAGCCACATTTTAGGTATTCCAATCAGTTATAGGCAGAAGATGGTCTTACAAGCTTTCTATGATGATATTTCTAGCTATTCCTTTCTCTCCCCTTCCAGTGTCTTTTGTATAATGGTATGCAAGGGAAACCAAGATTCAAAAGACAGCCAAGCATCTTAACATTATTTTCCCCCTTTTGCCCATTCCAACCATGTCTCAATTCTTGTATCCCAGAACCCCGTTGTTTCAAAGTTGTGCATACATCATTATTTACCTTTGTCCCACTTAACCCATGCAAACCTGCCTAATTGTTCTCCCATCTGCTTTGTTCTTCCATTCCCCTCTCCCTTCTTGTATATTGCCCCCCTCCCCAGCACCCAAATTATCCTGTCTATTCCCTACCCTGTGCTCCACCTTCCCCTCCCTCCCTTCACCCAACCTCCACATCCCAGCAACCAGCAAAGATTCCTACCCTCACCCTTAAGTATGGGTTCTTTTTCTTAGTCTTTAACAGTAATGATCTTATGCAGTATTTCTCCTTTTATGACTGACTAATTTCATTCTACATAATGTCCTCAAGGTTCATCCATGTTATACAGTGGCTTGCAGCTTCTTTGTTATTCTTCAAGGTAGTATGATATTCCATTGTGTGTATGTACCACAGTTTGTTTATCCATTCTTCAGTTGACGGGCACATTGGCTGTCTCCATTGTTTTGCTATTGTAAATAGTGCTGCTATGAACATTGGTGTGCATATATCTACTCGTGTTATGGCTCATATTTCTTGTGGGTAAATACCAAGCAGA
>NW_006408554.1:5830548-5850749 GCF_000296735.1 Chrysochloris asiatica | reverse complement strand
GCATGCATGGCAGAAGAACCCACCAGTGGTGAGGGTGGGGGGGTGTCCACTCTCTCAGCCACCCCCTCTAGTCACTGAATGGAGGTGTGCAAACAGTGTTGGGGGGGGGGGACAATGACCAGTTACCAAAAAAAAAGGAAAATCAGAACAAAGCAAAACTGATCAAGTATTGTCCACCTTTGCTCTGAAATTCCCGTGGTATTTTTCTGTGGCGTTTCTGCTCCCATGCTTGGTCTTGACATTTGGTGTTGCCCAAGATGTTGACTCCAGGGCTCCGAGCCCTACAGATTGAAAAGTATGATATTTCGTACTTCAGCTTCAAGTTCCACTAGCTATAAGCCTTCAAACTTTTAAAATATTTGTAGCTATGTGGTTCTGAGTTTTGGAGCTCTGCCCTGAATCTGCTTTGCCTTGTATTCTGCGGTATAGCTGATGGTGAACTTCACTGCACCTCCACCCTAGATGCCATCAAGCCAAGAGTTAGTAAATTTTTAAAAAGCAATCCAACTGAGTCCTGGTCATCCCTCAATAATTCATTTATTTATTCATCCAACCATCCATCCATCCACCAACATACATATGAGACTGTTTACAGAGATGAACGATACTTGCTCCCTGCTATTGACAATTTCACAGTTGTCTTAATTACCTGGTGCTGCTGTAACAGAAATAGCACAAGTGGATGACTTGAACAAACAGGAATTTGTTTTCTCACAGTTAAAGAGAAGTTTGAATTCAGGGTGCTGGTTCTAAGGGAAGACTTCTCTTTCTATTAACTCTGGGGGAAAGGCTTTGTCTCTTCAGTCTCTTTGTTCCTTGGAGATATCCATTTGGTTTGGCATCTGTCTTTCCCTTAATATCATGGTTACTGTGAGGGAGTTCTAATATGACAATTCCACTTGGCTAGTAAGTCTCTTTCCATTAAATTAATTGGGGTATTAGACTAAGTACAAAAGGATGTCTGTCCTCCATAAGACCAAAAAACATGGGAATGGGCTTAGAGTAGGTTGCAGTTGGTTCTTGTTTAGCGATCTCTACATCTTTACAGGTTTTGGTACTCCAGAGAAGAAGCTTCTGTAAACATATGGGGTTGATGGCAGACAGGATGGCATCAGTGTCAACAATTTACAAGGCTCGCCATTAACTTGAATAATTGTTTCTTCTTAAGCATTTAAAGCCATCACAGGAAAAACCCCTGTTTTTGTCCCCAGAGTCCCTTCATTCTAATTTAGGTGGAGTTTTATCGAATGGTATATTGTTCATTTTATTCTTTAATCTTATACATTCCTTAAAATGCCTCAATTTTTTTTTTTTTTTTACAATAATAACAAATACCAGGTTTAATGTCTCCAAAGGATTTAACTCCCTTTTGATTAGGAGATTGCAATTGATTTAATAGTAAAGCCATCAATTCATTACTCCTGGTATCTAATGTTTGAGCAGGCTCATGGGCTAATCCAGTGAGCAACCAGCCAATCCAAACAAAGTCTTTTTTATTAAGAATGAAAGTCCAGGGTTAAGGTCAAATACAAAGACTGCGTTAAAAACTCCTGATGCTTCTGGGATAGAAGGGCCGAACCCAGAATACTCGGTAAGTCTCTGAAGTAACTGATTTTGGTAATCATAAACACTCTTATCTGTATTTTGTATGCAACACTGGATTTTTGTCTAGTCGTCAACAATGGCAACAATCATAAGGGGAGGAGCCCTAGTGTGGTGCTATAGGGTAATGCACTAGACAAGTTCAGTTTGAACTTTAAGGTCACTTGTTGAAAGTGAAGAGAACTGGGAATATTTATGATGAAGATCAAAGATTGTAGCCTTCAGTATGGTTTGGACCTGAATGTAAAGAAAACGAAAATCCTCACAACTGGACCAATAAATAATATGATGAATAAAGAAAAGATTGAAGTTGTCAAAGACTTCATTTTGCTTGGATCTGCAATCAATACTCATGGAAGCAGCAGTCAATAAATTAAATGACATATTACATTAGGAAAATCTGCCAAAAAACACCTCTTTAAGGTGTTTAAGACCAAAGATGTCATTTTAAGGATTAAGGTGCACATGACCCAAGCCATGGTATTTTCAATCCCCTCATATGCATGTGAAAGTTGGACAACAAATGAAGAAAACCATAGAAGAATGATGCATTTGTATTACGATGTTGGTGAAGAATATTGAAATTACCATGGGCTGCCTGAAGAAGAAACAAATCTATCTTGGATGAAGCATGACCAGAATGCTCCTTAAAAGTAAGGATGGTGAGAGTTTGTCTCTTGTACTTTGTACATATTGTCAGGCAGGAGCAATCCCTGGAAAAGGACATCATGCTTAATAAAGTGGTGGTGATGGTAGTGTGCTGTCTAGTCAGTTTCTACTCATCACAACCCTGTCTAGGGTTTTTGAGACTATAAATCTTTATGGAAGCAGTAAGCCTCATCTTCTCCTGTGGAGCTGTTTGTGGATTCGAACTGCTGACCATGTAGTTAGCAACTCAATGCGTAACCCACTATGCTACCAGAGCTTCTGGAGGTTAAGCAAAAAAAGACAAAGAGTGGCCCCTTCCCCAGTGGTAACAACAATGGCTTCAAACTTAACAACTTTGAGGATGGCACAGGGCCAGGTCATGTTTCATGTTTCATTCTGTTGTGCATAGAGTTGCTATGAGTCAGAAATGACTCAGTGACACCTAACAACAATGTTACTAAAGGGGGAAAATTTTTACTGAAGTTATCAAGTAAGTTCACCCACCCCACCCCCCTTTTTTTCAGGCTTTTCTTAGTAAATTATCAGCTGTCTTACTTGTATCTAGTCTGTAAGGCTATAGTGTCAGTACTGGACTGAGAACCACAGATTGGTAGTTCAAACCTACCAGCTGTGCCTTGTAAACCCTATACAGGATCGCTATGAGTTGGAGTGAACTCAACGGCACTTCACAATAAAGGTTAGACTAAGCTAAGATCTTTCCAATCAGCATACTTCATTCATAATTCAGCATCCACAGGGTTTTTTAACATGTGAACTATTTGACATACATCAGAGTTCAGAGTTGGTAAGCTTTAATAAGGAATTATTTTTTTTAAATCAAAGTAAAGAGTTATTTTCTTATATCTGAAGAGTAAAGGGCAGTCAAGGAACAAAGGACACATTTGACTCTTTGGGAGTCTCTGTAGTACCAACTCCAGCATCTGTAAGTTGGATTTTGAAAGGGACAGGCTTTTCTTCCAGAGCAGATTCCTTAGGGAAGAAAGGAAGTTCTGAGAGGGTGTTACATAGGAATAAAAAGGTAAGCACTGAAATAAAGGGGATACAGCCAGTTGAGAAGCAGAGGAAATGGGGCTAGGTTTCTGGCATTCTAACTCTTTTTGTATTTTGTTGTTGTTGTTGTTAAGTGCTGTCAAGTAGGCTTCAACCCATAGTGACCCTGTATAGGGTTTCCGAAGAGCAAGCTAGTGAGCTTGAACCACTGACCTTGTGATTCAAACTTACTTTGCAGTCTAGTGCATTAATCCACAGCACCACATTTAAAAATAGTATATTACATGAAAAATAGCCTGCTTCCTTGATATCTTTTAAAGGTTTTCATGTACAAGTCATAATAAGCATCCCTTTGCATTTGCCAAAATCAGTAGCCTTCATTTTCAAGTTGTGTAGAGAAATTCGTTTGTCTAAGTCAAAAGAAGCTTAAATGGACCGCTGATATTCCTAAGTGTCCTTAGTCATTTCAGTGCTCCAGAAACAAGCATGTTTTAGAGGCTAAAATGTTTGTTCATATGAGCAGCCAGTGTACCCAAGGGCAATCCTGTCAAATCCTTAGAACTGGTATTTCCCATCTTAATAAAACAGTGCATTGAACGTGTTAGAAAATCTGAATATCCTTAATGGGCTGAGACTTTGAACCTCCCAAATTCTGTGCTTATTAGATTTGAGAGTATCATAGTCAGCACACCAAACTTAATTTGGCAGAGAACCCATCAAAACACTTAGAGTAAGCTGGAAATGAAGTTAGAAGAGAAAGCCAACAATAAATGTCAAAGAACTCAGTGTCAACAAGTGAAACTCCATTTGAGAGACCTGTTAGCTGGGACAACTCCCAGGAATTCATGGTAATGGATAAACTTCAAATGGTTTGTGATTTGTACAGATGATCTGGGTCTTCAATGTCCTGGGGACCATCAGAGAAAACACATGTTTGAATCCCACTTTTGGCACTAGAATATGTCTATGAGTAAGAACATGTATTCTATTAAGTTAAAAGCAAAATCTTTTATTGAAGCTTCAAAACAATTTGACCTGGGGACATGTTTGATCTCACAAAGTGAAATAAAACACTCCAAAATGGTGGAGTAGTAGAAGCAAATTTATGAGGCAGAATTTAAACGGAAAGGTACAACCTTCTCATTGGAAATTGCAAAATCAGGATGCTGGAGGTAGGATAACTAAAAATGGGGCCTTTACAGTAATTAGTTGAAAACATAAATATGGGATACTTGGGTTGGTTGACGGAGTGGTCATAAGTGATTATCTAAAAAATTTCCCAAGGGAATTTCTAATAATGGTCTTGGAACAGTCTTTTCAGATCTTTAGTTTGACCACTGAATAAAAGGTTTCCTTTGTTATGCACTTAAAGTCTGTCTAAAGGTTTGACAGTTAGTTACAGGGGGAATCCTTTGTTATGTATTTAAAGCTGTCTAAAGATTTAGAGTCCTGATGTGATACTGTGGGGTAAGCACTGGACTATAGCGTCCCTTTGAACCACAAGATTGTGGGTTCACACTCACCAGTCCCTCCTCAGAGACTCTAGGCAGGGCTTTATGAGTCAGAACCAACTCAAGGACACTTAGCCACACAACAAAGGTTTGGTAGTTGCAAGGGGAGTTAGCAAAAGCTAATACTCAGGGCTCAGAACTGGACTGATCATTCTGATATAAGTCATGTAACTCTAATTTTGGAATTCTCACACATATGCAATCTCTTCTTTCTGCATAAAATGAAGTAGGAGTTACATTAATCTTTGAAGGTTGTGAGTTGGATTTTTCTATTGAAATAATATGATGAGACTGGCCTTAATGAGAAAGAGAGAGGGTCTCTTTGCATTTAGGAAACTTGTACCATTTCATCATCTGGATGAACTAGGAATAACTCCTTGACATTGCTCCTGACATGATAACTCACTATGGCCATTGATGGCTCAGTAAATGACACATTAGTCTTTGAACGTTGGAATCTTTCAGATTAATGCTGCGAAAATTGTAATTTATGCAAAAGCTTTCAACTGTGTAGATCATGACAAATTATGTTATCATTGTGAAGAATGAGTATTCCGGAGCACATGAGGAACCTGTACACAGATCAAGAGGCAGTTCAAAGGAAAGAACAGAACAAAGAAATATTGAATGATTGAAAAATCAGAAAGGTGTTATATCCTTTTGCAATACTTTTTCATTCTGTATGCTGAGCAAATAATCCAAGAAGATGGATTACATGAAGAAGAATGTGGCATCAGGATTGGAGGAAGACTCGTTAATAATCTGTGATATGCAAATGATACAACCTTACTTATTGAAAGTGAAGAGGATATAAATACTGATGAAGCTCAAAGATTACAGACTTGAATATGGATTTCATTTCAATGTACAGAAAACAAAAATCCTCACAACTAGAATAATAAATAGCATCATGATAAATGGAGTAAAGATTGAAGTTGCCAAAGACTTCATTTTGTTTGGATCCACAATTAACACTCATGGAAGCAGCAGTTAAGAAATCAAACTACATATTGCATTAGACAAATCTGCTGTGCAAGACCCCTTGTAAGTGTACAAGATCACATAGGTCAATTAAAGGACTGAAGTAGGCCTGACTCAAGTTATAGTATTATTGATCATCTCATATGCATGTTAAAATTTGACAGTAAGTAAAGAAGACCATAGAGGAATTGATGCATTTGAATTATAGTGTTGGAAAAGAATGTTAAAAGTACCATGAACTGCCAAAAGAAAAAAACAAATCTGTCTTGAAAAAAGTACAGCCATAATGCTCTTTAGAAGCCAGAATGGTGAGACTTCATCTCTCAGACTTCAGACATGTTATCAGAAAGGACTAGTCCTTGGTAAAGTGGAAGGTGTGCACTAAAGAGGAAGATCCCTAATAAGATGGCCTGACACAATGGCAGCAGCAATGGGCTCAAACGTAACAGCAATTGTGAGGATGGCACAGGACTAGGCAGTGTTTCGTTTTGTTGTATGTAGGGTCACTTCTGATTTGGAAATAACTTGATTGCACCAAACAATAACAACAAACTTGCAATCACAATGCTTAGCAGTGTTCTCAATCTTTGGTGACCACAATAGTTATCAGTAGTCGCCTTTTTTTGAGAGTTCTGGTGGTATAGTGGGTTATTGTTGAACTATTAGCCACAGGGTTAGTGATCTGATCCATCCATCACACTGCAGAAGAAAGATGAGACTTTCTGCTCCTGTAGAGATATAAAGCCTAAGAAACATTATGAGTCAGAACCAACTCAACAACAACAAAATATTCCCTTTTTTAAAATTATAGATTACCAAAGGGAGAGAGGGAAATTTTTGGAGAGGAAGAGCTAGGTAGTGCTAACAACAACAATGTAAAACTGAATGGGAAGACACTAATCGTTTTTGTATTTTCACTGGAAAGAGCTGAGCACGTTTGAAGGGAGAGAAAAGTGCAGGGGAAGAGCGTAAAGCAACAACTAAAAAAGAATAATGAAAGTAAGATTTCAGAGACAATCGCATCAAAAACCTAGCTTGGAAGATGTGCAAGGTTAGGTTACCACACATTCATTTTTACCTCATTGTTAAAATGATTTGAAGGTAATCCTTAAGAGTCAGAAAAGTAATTGGTTAGTATTAATGATTATTTAGGGTTGAATTGTTCAAATGGTGCTATTCACTGGGAACCATTTATCCCACATGGACAATGGCCTGAGTGGGTGGTTCTGAAAAAATTTCAGGAAAGCTCAAGAAAAGTCACTGCATGTTAGTAATATCCATAGGTTTATGGGAATGGTGATTAGGGAGAGTTTAAGCTTCTGTGAACTTTCAGGTCTATTAACAAGTTACAAAGCTTCTGTGATTCTCCACAAAGATGGTCATTGATTCTGAACAACTATTTTTCATCACATTTGAATGCTGAGCAGCACTTACTCATTTTTTCCAAAAAAATTACTTTTTTGTTTCTAAAATGATTGATTTTTCATTTAATAGGGTCCTTTTCTCCTGCATTAACCTCAAGAAAATGTGAAGGTATGGTGTGTATTTAGCACATGTTGCAAGTATGTCATTAAGGTCCTTGCAAATACCCGTTGTGGCTGTCAGCTGGGTTTATACTCAGTGAGTCACTCTTTGGCAATAACTGTTTAAGTTGGTAACATAGAATATAAAATAGTGTCAAATTTTAACACATGTTATTCACAAGCAATGGCTTATTTTGCCTGGCTATGATTCATTCTACTTTGCTAGGTGTAGCAAACACAAACCTTTAAAGAGAATTATCAAACTATTTTTTTAAAAAACGAAACTATTTATAGTAAAAACTAGGGCATTCATGGTTTCTTGCTCACTCTATTCCTCTTGAGGAGTGGGCAAACCTGCACATCTCCTCTTATATTGTGTCAACAAGTGCTGTTAAAGGAAGATATGCTGGTGTTTTTATTTGTAGTTCTTATGCTATTCTAATTTACAAGTAGGTCCAAATAGTAAGTACTAAGGAGCTCTGGTAGCGTAGGGGTTACGAATCGGGCTGCGAACCGGAAGGTCAGCAGTTCGAAACTACCAGCTGCTCCGCGGGAGAAAGATGAGGCGATCTGCTCCCGTAAAGATTTACAGCCTCGGAAACCCTATTCAGGGTCGCTATGGGTCGAAACCGACTCGACGGTACTTAACAACAACAACAACATTGAGGTCTATTTTCCTTCATTCATATTATTACATGTTCTAAGATAAAGTTGAAATTACTGGGCCTTTGAAAATGTTACCAATGGACCCAGACATTATTTTCATTTAAGTTGGTGACTTTTGGTTTTTGTGAAACAAGGGTCTCAGAAGAAGAACTCATGGATATCTCCCCAGTGTTTTCTCTTTCCAATGAGTCTAGTTCCTGTGTCCCCTGTGGCAATGGTTTGCCTTTAAATTCCAGCAGATGAATTCGCTTCACAGTGATGTGTAGTAATAGCTTATTTGTGGTTGAGATATGAGCAAGAGGTTACTGAAGATCAAAAATATTGTAGACTTTATAGCTAAATTCTAAATGATTTTTATTCATGTATTCATTCTGCCAATAAATTGTATACCCTTTATATTATGTGCCAGCAGTAAGAGAGACATTGAATTCACTAATCCTGACTGAAGAAAAATGACAGTATACCAGGGACCTTATACAGGGTCCTCATGAGTCGGAACAGACTCAACACCACTTAATAACGACAACAACAACCACAGGGACTCCTTTAGAAGAGAACCCTGGTAGATCAGTGGTTATGTGCAAAAGGTTGATAGTTTGAACCCAGCCACTCCATGGAGAAAGATACAGCAGCCTGCTTCTGTAAAGATTTACAGACTTGGACACCCTGTGGGGCAGTTCTACTCTGTCCTATAGCATCTCTATGAGTTGGAATCAACTCAATGGCAATAGACTTTTAAGAGAAACTGAGAAGTCTTCTGGGTACAATGCTTAAACATTTGATTAGTAAACCTAAAGGTGGTGGTTGGAACCCAGCCAGAGGCAGCTTGAGAGAAAGTCCCGAATACAACCCTGGTGACTTACTTCTGAAAGGTCACAACCTTGAAAACCCGGTGGGTCAAGTTTTCTATACCCACAGGGTTGTCATGATGTCAACTGGTACTGATAAGAAGCTGACTTGTAAATGACACCAGATTAATCATTGTTGTTCCAACTCATAGCAACCCTTTAATTGCATGAAGATCAGCTAGCTCAAAGAGTTAATTTTTCCATTAGTCTTTTAAGAAAGATTGAAGCTAATGAAGACAATTTGATGGAATGAATTGTAGTCAGGAAACAGTCTTGATTTACCAAAATGATTCAGAGAGCAAGAATCAATCAAAGCATGGGCTTCTGAGGGAATCTATGGAGTCAGTTAAATTCAAGGCCGAGAGGTCTGATCAGAAGATTATGGAAATGGTATTTTGGTATTTCCAAGGGGTAAGCTTGATAGCATCAAAAGAAGATAAAAGGAATACACAGAGTCACTGTACCAAAAGGAAATGGTTGATGTTCAACCATTTCAAGAGGTAGCATATGATCAAGAGCCAATGATACTAAAGGGAGAAGTCCAAGGTGCATTGAGGGAATTGGCAAAGAACAAGGCACCAGGAATTGATGGAATACAAATTGAAATCTTTCAAGAAAGTGAGGCAGCACAGGAGGTACTCACTCATCTATGCCAAGAAATTTGGAAGATAACTATCTGACCATCTGATTGGTAGGCATCTGTATTTGTGCCCATTCCAAAGAGAGGTGACCCAAAGGAATGCAGAAATCATCGGACAATATCTTTGATATACCATGTGAGTAGTTTTACTAAAGGCAATGCAGAAATGGCTGCAAGCATATATTGAGAGAGTACTTCCAGAGGTTCAAACTGGATTCAGAAGAGGACATGGAACGAGGGATATCATTGCTGATGTCTGATGGATCTTGGATGAAAGCAGAGAATATCAGAAAGATGTTTACCTATGCTTTATTGACTACACAAAGGCTTTCAATTGTGTGGATCATGACAAACTATGGACAACATTGCAAAGTATGAGTATTCCTGAACACTTAATTGTGCTCATGAGTAATCTGTACATGATCCAAAAGACAGTTGTTCGAACAGAACATGGGAACACTGAATGGTTTAAAATTAAGAAAGGTGTGCAACAGGGTTATATTCTTTTATCATACTTATTCAACCAGTATGCTGAACAAATAATCTGAGAAACTGTTATATGAAGAAAAACATCGCGTCAGGATTGGAGGAAGATTCATCAATAACCTGTGATATGCAGATGATACAACCTGCTTGCTAAAAGTGAAGAGGACTTTAAAAACTTAGTACTGATGAAGATCAAAGAGCACAGCCTTTGGTATGGATTACATCTCACTGTCAAAAAAACAAAATTCCTCACCACTGTACCAATAAACAACATTCTTATCAATGGAGAAAGATTGAAGTTGTCAAGGACTCCATTCTTTTTGGATGAACTATCAACACTCATGAAAGCAGCAGTTGAGAAATCAAACAGCGTATTGATTTGCCTAAATCTGCTGCACAAGACCTTTTTAAAGTGTTGAAGAGCAAAGATGTCAGTTTGAGGACTAAGGTGCACCTGACCCAACCCATGGTATTTTTAATAACCTCATATGCATCTGAAAGCTGCACAGTGAATAAGGAAGACCTTAGAATAATTGATGCTTTTGAGTTATGGTGTTAGATGAGAATATTGAAAGTGCCATGGGCTGCCAAAAGAACAAACAGATCTGTGTTGGAAGAAGGGCACCCAGAGTGCTCCTTGGAGGCCAGGATGGCCAGACTTTGTCTCTCATACTTCGGACATATTGTCAGGAGGGACCAGTCACTGGAGAAAGATATCATGTTTGGTAAGATGGAGGGTAGGAGAAAATGAGGAAGGCCCCTAGTGTGATGGGTTGGCAAAATGGCAGCATCAGTGGGCTCAAGTGTGGCAACAATTGTGAGTTTGGCTCAAGATCCAGCCGTGTTTTGCTCTGTTTTGCATAGGGTCACTACGAGTTGGTACAAACTCTATGGCACCTAACAACAACAGCAAGCTTGAAAGATTTTTTTCAAAATGACATGGATCATCACAGGGACTTATTTTGAAGAAATTTTAAGAAAATTGAAAGCTGCATTGGTGAGCAAAAGACCAGGAAAGTTGTACTGAGGAATTTGTTTCCATTATGAGACTGTACTTGTTCAATCTCCAAGGAAACAATTATTGTGATTTCAGAACGTCTTTGGGAAGTCTTACCCAGACCCATCCTGATCTTACCTCTTCAGATTTCGTTTTGTTCTCCAGACTCAAAGAACATTTGAAAGGAACACAAGTTGAGTCCCTTACGGTTGTCCAAACTGTCATTTTGACAGTGCTGTTAAGTTGAAGTGTACAGAAATCTTTGGGGAAGGGGTGGTGGTGGTGGTTAGGTGCCGTGGAATCTGTTCCAAATCATAGTGACCCTGTTTAGGGTTTCCTAGGCTAAAAATCTTTATCGGAGCAGAAAGCCTCATCTTTCTCCCATAGAGCCGTTGGTAGTTTCAAACTGCTGATCTTGAGGTTAGCAGCCTGATTCATAACCACTATGCTACCAGAGCTCCTTGGAGAAGGGTTGGAGAGATGGAAATACCACTTTTACAAATGTATAGACCTAGATGGAGGATGTGTTGAGGCATATTAGGTTCATATTTTACTATGTTTATTTAATAATGATTTACATGGTTTTATGGAGTCCTGATGTGACGCTGAACCACAAAGACCGGCTGTTCCAACTCACCAGCTGCTCCTTGGAAACAGTGTTGCTATAAGTTGGAAAAGGCTCAATGGCACTTAAGAAAAACAACAATGATTTTATAGCAATACTTTTTAGTTTACCCTAGTATCCCCATTTTGCGTGGGTTTTTATTCTTTTCACTTCAGTATGATCACTTAAAATTAGATTGCTAAGGTGTGAGAATTAGCCTGAAGGTGTATAATTCTCTTAGAAAATGCTGTACCTTTATCTGTGGAGGAACTACACTGCCCCTCCCCCATACCACATGGCAAGCACAGGGTAGCAAGAACAAGAGCCTGTCAGTCCTTCCTTGCCCTTTACCATCACTCTGAGTTTTCTCCCAGTAATAAATCATCTCGGTTTAAGTTAAGACGAGTTCCCCAAGTAAAGAAAGAGCGCTCCTAAAACCCAGGGTGAAGATAAAATGCATCACGAATAGAAATGTACTAGGAAACTTTTTCTTCAGCAGCACAAGTGGCTTTTGAAGATCAATATTCCCTTTGCACTGCTGCCAAAAGAAAACGAATGTGCCAAATTACAACCGGTCAGAGAAATAACTACAGGAAAAGCTGCCAGGTCGGAGTCTGCCGCTGTACAGAGCAGCAGTAAATCTCCACCTTCTAGCCCAGCAGGATGATTTGCGGGGTGCTGCCTCCCAGCCGATGTCACAGATAAAGACTTTATTTCTTAAAAGGTGTAATGTTAAGTACAGTGAGGCTCACGACCTGATGATTCTGTTCACACGCTTGAGCAAGAATTTAAATATGCCGAAAAGCAAATACTGTTTTTACTTGTAATTTTATTTTCTAAGGGTGAAACTTGCCCCGACATGGACCATCTGACTAAGAACTGCTTGAGCAGGTTTGGCAGCTTGTCCAGAGATTTTAGCAGGTCCCCTCAGTGTCAAGAGTGTCAGAGATAAAATTCATATGAATGATCCGAGTTTGATTTTGTTTACGTTGCTAGATATGGGTTTCCATTTAGCAAATAACATTATTAAAATATACTTTATGAACACATTCAGGTGGGTAAGAAAGGGAGAACAGAAATAGGGGAATATCTACAAAGAAAAGAAAATAAAGTCAATTATTTTAGTAATCAAAATGTTCTCACAAGAGACCAGGGTTCTCTGGATTCTGATGGAAATCTTAAGGAGAATTTGTGGATAGCTGGGATTGAAGAAACTGGAATAACCGTTAACCCTTTCAGGACATGTGGGATATATGACAGGGCTTCGAAAAAGATTGTGGAAAAATGGAATTAAAAGATAATGGAATTTTTCCATGAACTTTTTGAAGCCATCCTCCCACCAACATATTCAGCTCTTAAGTTTCTCAGAAAACTGCTATTCCAGTTATAGTATGTGCTGTTTAGCTCTGGTAGTGTAGTGGTTACGAATCGGACTGCAAACCACAAGGTCAGCAGTTCGAAACTACCAGCTGCTCTGCGGGAGAAAGATGAGGCTTTCTACTCCCGTTAAGATTTACAGCCTCGGAAACCTTGTACAGGGTCGCTATGGGTCGGAACCGACTCCACGGCACATAACAACAGCAACATTATTGGTGATAAGTGTCCTCAAGTCAATTCTGACTCTAAGTGACCCTGATTAGGATTTCCAATGAGTGGCTGGTAGATGTGAACTTCCAACTTTATGGCTGGCAGTCCAGTACATATATGAGTCCAGGACTCCTATCGGTGAATCTGAAGAAAAAGGCCTCACCTCACCAGTCCTATCAAAGTACATTTGGAACATATGTATCCCACATAATTGTATCAAATCCATTATTACCTAAAATAAAATTTGTTTTGCATTGTTTTCAGCATGGCTTCCATTAATGAAAACACACACTAGCCACACAAAAAATTCCAAGAAGAAACTAATTTGATCATGAATGGGTTAAAATCAGCTCAATAAGTACTGTGAACAGCCACAAAGAACTACTTTGGCACCAGAAGTTCTGTGATGTATGTATCCCTGACAGTTCTCTAAAATTGTTCTTTTTAAGTGCCATCAAGTTGTTTCCAACTCATAGCAATCCTGTATGAGGATTCCAAGGAGCGGCTGTCAGCGCAGTGCAAAGTTCTGAGCTAGGTGAATGAATCAAACGGGAAATATCACAGTCCCTGACCTTCAGGAACCTAGCGTCAAGTTAGCAGAAAGGAGAGCCTATATGTGCAGTTGATAAGGAAACTAAGTGGTGTTGTGAGAATGAAACAAAGTTGGAAGAGTTCGTTTGTGTGCAGTAACTTAAAACTCATTTAAAAACAGTATTCATGCAATTGTATCATTAGGCCTTTGCTGTTGTTAATTGCCGTCAAGTTGGTTTTGACCCACAACAACCCTGTATAGGGTTTCCAGGGAGCAGCTGGTGAGTTTGAACTGCTGACCTTGCCGTTCAAACTGACCTTGCAGTCGAGTGCTTATTAGGCCTGTTGTTGTTATGTGCCATGGAGTCGGTTCCGACTCATAGCAACCCTGTACAGGGTTTCCGAGGCTACAGGAGCAGAAAGCCTCATCTTTCTCCCGCAGAACAGCTGGTAGTTTCGAACGGCTGATCTTGCGGTTCGCAGCCTGATTCGTAGCCACTATGCTATCAGAGTTCCTTTATTAGGCCTGTTGTTGTTGTTAAGTGCCGTAGAGTCGATTCTAACCCATAGCAACCCTGTATAGGGTTTCCAAGGAGCAGCTGGTGAGCTTGAACCGCCAACCTTGCAGTTCAAATGGCTTTGCAGTCTGACGCATTTACCCACAGCGCCACACCAGGACTCCTTATTAGGCCCAGAGCATATAAAAATAATATATTAAACAATAAAGACATGAAAGAGGCAGGTGACTATAAAGCTATATTGGAGTAAAGAAATGATAACAGAGGTAATATGAATCCATCGATACAAACAGATAAAACTAGAAATGAATGGCAAAGAAGTTTAATAAACTTTATAAATACATATTTTCTTTTATATACTCTCAGGTTTTAAAAAGATGTTTTTATTGTGGTTAAATGCCATCGAGTTGGAGCAACTAATAGGTTTGAACTACAATTCAAATCTACTTTGTGGTCCAGTGCTTATCTATAGCGGCACATCAGGATTCCTTTGAAAAGATAGTATAAAATCATAATTATAAAAATGTGCTGAGTTTGTAACATACAATGGTAAGTCAAAAAGTATTGCTACCAGTGGTCCAGTTCATACATACAAAGGTTAATTCCAAACAAAGCATGCTTAATCATGTCTCTGGTCAGTGGATGGCTATAGACAAGTTTTCTCAGGGCCTTCAAAAATCAGGTTCAAACAACACAGCAGCTTCTAAAGGAATCTTCTGGGCTAAACTGAAGATAGACGAGGGGTCAACTAAGAATGTCGTGGTGACTGGTTTTTAGAATTCCAATCGGGTAATCTTGATAGATTTTCCCAAAGGACAGGACAATCATGGGGTCTTATTATAAAGAAATTCTAAGAAAAATGGAAAACATTATTTGTGATAAAAAGGCCAGGTAAGTTACTCAGAGAAATTATTTTTCCGTTTTGACAATGCACCTTCTCATTCTTCAGAGGGTAGTAAGGGGTATACTACAAGAAATTCACTGAGAAACCTCATCCCATCCACCCCACAGCCCTGATCTTGCTCCTTCAGAGTCCTTTTTGTTCCCCAATCTCAAAGAACATTTAAAAGGAAAACAAATCCATTTCCTGGAGGAAGCCAAACTACTGTTTTGATGATCATGTAAATCGAAGAGTGCAGAATTCTCTGAGGAAAGGTTTCGCTGGAAAATATTCACCTAAAAAATTAAGTGGAGACTTTTGGCAAGAAAAGGATTAGGCTATATAGAAAAGACAGGTTATATAGACCAGCTACAACAAAAGCAGGAGAGACCAAAGGTTGGATAGAGAGTATGATCCTGAAACCCTGAACTTCGGGGGAAAGGATAAAGTGGATCGAATACCAACTAGGAAAGACAAAACCAAAAATTGCGAACAAGGAGACAAACAGAACAGAGAAATCCTGCTGCTCTGACACAGTCTGGCCACGCTGAGCATTTGCAAGCAGAGTTCTAATTGGGGCAGTGGCCTGGTAAGTGACTCCAATTATCCAGGACCACACAAGTGCCCACACTGGTGGCTGGTGACCAGAAGGTGTGATCTTTCCCTTGTTCTCCAAACCCTTCAGCTGATGATGTCCCCTTTCTTCATAGCATCTGCTCTGTCTGAGGTCAGGGGCACCCTTTGTGAATTGGGCACCAAGTGTATGCCACCCTTGTGTTTGGAGGCACACAATCTTCATCTCCTTGGACCAGCAGAAAGTTTAGTAACAGACAAGCACCCTGACCCACCCACCTTCTAAGTGAGCAGTAACTCCTTCCAGCATCAGTGTCCTGCTGCAAGCTGCTCCCTGAGCTACCAGGAACTCCTTTTGGGGCCAGGTGCCCTGCACCGAGACACTTTCTAAACCAACAGGTACGTAGTCCAAGACTGGGCACCCCATGCTTTTATAGTGTCCTCAGCCAACAGAGTGCACCGAAATGTACTGGATAGATATCTTGCCCCTCCTCCTACATACTTAGCCAATAGGAGCACTGCCCAGATGTTCTGCCCCATCAACACCCATCCAACCCTCCCTCAATAGCTCTACAGGAACAGCAAACATAACTGTACCCATCTTTTCATCCTCTCTCACGTCCACCAGGAGACAAATGATAAGTGCCTTAGTCCTTCCAAGCTAGCAGTTGGTGGTTGAGCCACTAACATGGGGCTTAGCAGTCCAGTGTTTATCCTACAGTGCTGTACCAAGACTCCACAGCAATAGTTGTAGACTTCAATGTACCACTTTCAATGAAGACCAGAACAACTAGAAAGAAACTCAACAAAGACACAGAACTCAACAACATAATCAACTAACTTGGCCTCATATACATACAGAAAACATTCCACCTAACAGCTGCACATTATATATATTTTTCCAGCACACATGGAGCATTCTTCAAAATAGCCCATCTGTTAGGCTACAAAGCAAGTCTCAATGAATTTAAAGTAATTAAAATGCTACAAAGCTATAAAATTAGAATCAACAATAGGGCTATCAGGGGGGCAAAAATAAAATTCAAGGAAACTGATTAACACCTGCTTAAAAACTACTGGGTAATAGAAGAAATTAATTTTTTTTTTAATGAAGCAAAAGATTCCTTGAATCAAACAATAATGTAAGCACAACATACCCAAACGTTGGGACACAGAACAACAGTATTCAGAGGACAATTTATAGCAAGAAATGCACACATCATAAAAGCAGATTGAACCTAAATCAACATCTTAACCCAATATCTCCAACAATTAAAAGAGAGCAGCAAAATAAGCCTATGGTCACCATAGGAACAGAGTTAATAAAGATTGTTGTTGTTGATGTTAAGTGTTGTTGAGTCAGTTCCGACTCATAGTGACCCTTTATAAAGTATCCAAGGAGCAGTTGGTGGGTTTGGACCTCTGACCTTGCAGTTCAAACTGAACTTACAGTGCTTATCCTACAGTGCCACACTAGGACCCCTAATAAAGATTAGTGCTGAAACAAATAGAATAGAAAGTAGAAAAATAATTGAATCGACAAGACTAGAAGTTGGTTCCTTTAAGTCATAAACCACTAGCTAAGGAAAAGAAGATGATATAAATAGCACAGGTAAGAAATTTAAAGGGTGACTTCACAACACAATCAACTGAAATAAAAAAGAGAATAATAGAATACTATGAAAAACTGTACTCCAACAAATTAGAAAACCTAAAGGAAATGGACAAATTACTAGGAATACACGACCTACCTAAGCTAACACATACTGGAGCAGAAAATTTGATAAGACCCATAACAAAAGAAGAAATTGCACAAGTCTTTAAAAAAAACTTCCAACAAAATTTGCTTAACTGGAAAATTCTACTGAACTTTCAGAAAAGCGCTTACACAAATTCTACTCAAATAATTCCTAAAATAGAAAAGGATAGAATATTCCTAAATTCATTTTATACAGCAAGCATAATTGTGATAAACCAAACCAGGCAAAGCCATTACCCATTTGATATCAAAAGGACAGCATTTGCCTAAGAACAAAGTTTAGCAGGCAATAAGGAGGAATGGAAACATGAAGCCCTTAGAAGTGGCACAAATGATGTTCCATCGACGGGATTGCAATAAATGACATGGAACAAAATGAGTATGAATTATTGAATGGAATACTGATTTGCTCGATAAACCTTCACTCAATTCCCAATTGACAAGTAAAAAAAAAAAAAAAAGTGATAAAACAGAGAAAGAAACAAAAGACATGAAATGTATAGGAAACAAACTAAAATGATAGACATATATCATAATTATAACTATGTTATTGTTGTTAAGCGCTGTCTAGTCAGATCTGACTCATAGCAACCTTGTATAGGGTTTCTGAGGAGTGACTGGTGAGTTTGAACAGTTAACCTTGTGGCTCAAACTGACCTTGTAGTCCAGTGCATTGTCCTGCAGTGCCTCACCAGGATTCCTTATTTATATCTGTAATGACATTAAATGTGAATGGATTAAGCTGTCCAATCAAAAGACAAAGATTGTCAGACTGGATAAAAACATAAGATCTACCTATCAGTTTTATGTAGGAGTTGCACTTTTAGATTCAAAGATAAAAATAGTTGAAAGTAAAAGGATGGGAAATAATTTATCATGGAAACATCAACCCAAAGAAAGCTGGAACGGCTACTCTAATTTCAGATAAAATAAAAACTTATAACTAAAAATGTTGCTAGAGATATATGAGGACATTTTATAATATTAAAAGGGCAAATCCATCAGGAATATACAACGATTGTAAATATGAGCCCCTAAATACATACAGCGGAGTCCTGGTGTGGCGCTGTGGGTTAATGTACCAGACTGCAAAGCCGTTTGAGCTGCAAGGTCGGCGGTTCAAGCTCACCAGCTGCTCCTTGGAAACCCTATACGGGGTCGCTATGGGTCGGAATTGACTTGATGGCACTTGACAACAACAACATTAGATCTACTTGGGTTACAGTGTTCAAATCTATTTTTTGTTGATGTTTTACCTATTTGTGATTTTCATTATTAAATTTTTGGTATTGATGTCTCCATCACTGGACTCAAGCATGGCAACAATTGCGAGGTTCTTCCAGAACTGGGCAGTGTTTCGTTCTGATGTGCATAGGGTTGCTATGAGTCAGTACTAACTCGATGGCACCTAACAACAACAACAACAACAAGCCTTCTGGTGTGGTGCTGTAGGAACAGCTCTGGACTACAAACTGCAAGGTCAGCAGTTCAAACCCACCAGCTTGTGTTGGAAGCCCTATACAGGGTTGCTATGAGTCAGAGCTGACTTGATGACACATAACAACAACAACCCTTCCATAAGAATTCTGTGCTCTTTCATTTACACTACATCAAAACAGCAGTTTGTACATCCTCAAGGGACTCAAATCATGTTTCTTTCTAATGTCTTTTTAGTTTGGGGACCAAAAAGAAGTCTGAAGAGGCAGGATCTAGGTTGTAGAGTAGGGGTAAATTATCCCAACAAAACTCTCATGGCAGAGCCCTTGCTACCCTCTGATAACGAGGAGGTGCATTGTCATGAAGGAAAAGCAATGGTTCAGGGCAACTTTTCTGGCCTTTTTCTCACCAATGTTTTTCAATATTCTTATAATTTCTTCAGAATAAGTCCCCACTATAGTCCTTTTGATATTTTCAATAACCTCATATGCATGTCAAGACCGTTGAAGAACTGATGTTGGAGGAGAATATTGAAAGTGTCATGGCTGCTAAAAGAACCAACAGATCTGTATTGGAAGAAGTGCAGCCAGAGTGCTCTTTGGGGGCCAGGATGGCCAAACTACGTCTCTCATACTTTGGACATATTGTCAGGAGGGACCAGTCGCTGGAGAAGGATGTCATGTTAGTAAGGTAGAGTATCAGAGAAAAAGAGCAAGACCCCCCAGCGAGATGGATTGGCAAAGTGGCAGCCTCAGTTGGCACAAACATGGCAACAATTGTGAGGTTGGCCCAGGATTGAGCAGTGTTTCCTTCTGTTGTGCATAAGGTTGCTATGAGTTAGTACTAACTCGTACTAACAGCAATAGTTTTTTATTATAGTCCTGTGTACTTCAAAAATATCTATCAAGGGTACCTTTGGAATGCCACAGCATTCTAAGTTGATCTCTCTGCCTTGAATTTAACTAGCCCAGTATTTCATCTGGTTGTTGTTGTTAAGTGCCATAGAGTCGCTTCTGACTCAACGTTACCCTGTGTAGGATTTCTGAAGAATGACTGGTGAATTTGAACCTTTTAGTTCAAACCGACCTTGCAGTTGAGTACTTAGAAGACAGTTTTTTGATTGAACGTTTTTTTTGAAGTTACCCTAACTAATTCATATAGTAATTACAGAAAAATGTATAAACATATTATATTTGAAATAATCCCATGCATGTATGAGCTGAAAGATCTTTTTTATGTTATTGTCAAGTACTGTTGGGTGGATGGCAACCCTGTATAGAGTTTTTGAGGAAAGGCTGATGATTGTGAACCTCTGACATTGCAATACAAATGGCTTATAGTACTGCACCAGGAATCCTACATTTGTATATATTAAATATTTATTATATAATATATATAT
>NW_006408554.1:5755023-5828453 GCF_000296735.1 Chrysochloris asiatica | reverse complement strand
TGTTCTCAAGTTGTGCATATATCATTATTTACCTCTGTCTCACTTAGCCCATTGAGACCTGTCTGATTGTTCTCCCATCTGCTTTGTTCTTCCATTCCCCTCTCCCTACTTGTATATTGCCCCCTCCCTATCACCCAAACTTTGCTGTGTCTAATCCCTGCCCTGTGCTCCACCTTCCCCTCCCTCCCCTCACCCACCCCCAACATCCCAATATAAGTTGTCATATCTTTTATACTGTTTAATGACCACAACAGCCCAATGGGAAGCAGGGAGGGGGTAATGACTATTTCCCTATTTTACAGGTGAGAAAACTGAGGCTTTAAAAAAATGAGATAATTTGCTTAGGCCATATAACTTGTAAGTGACAGAAATACAATTTTAAATTAGGCTGTATGCCTGTAAAGCCCAAGTTTAACCAGGGTCCTCTGCTTGCTAAAGAGATATCTTGTTTCAGTTCAACCAACTTTTCTATTCCAGAATATCTATATTTTTTCTATCTTCTATTATGCTTTCTGTATCAGTATAGAATAGAAAAATGGTTGATTAAAACATGTGAATAGCCTTATAAATTTGTGTCTACTGAGGAAACAGTATGATTGATGTTGGCTATTTAAGATGACAGCTCAGCTCTCCATGTGGTTTTTCTGTATAGACACATTCTTCACAAGAATTCAGATCTATGAACATTAAGAAGAAGAAGAAGAAAAAGCCCAACAAACTATTAAAGGCAATAGCTAGTTTAAAGTATTGATTTGTGCTGCAATGAATTAAAGTAGAACATAAGGCTCTATTTTCTTTTTCAAAAACTCTTTTGCCATCTGGTTCTCAGTGTTCCTTTAACATAGTTTTCAGGCTATGAAATTCTGTACATCTTTATGAAGCTCAAGAATTGACCTTTGAGAGGAAAAAGTCTTATTTTATTATACTGACACCACACATCATAATTCTTATTTTGCTTGGAGATCTCATTCAATGTCATCACCAACATGTGCAACAAGAGATACATCATGTTTATGGCTAGAATATCCCTTTTATTTCCAGTTCTAGTTTTCCCATAAAATCTCTATTGAAAATAATCTCCATGCAGCCATTGAATGTTATTGCTTGGAACAGAAATGCTAAAACAATTTGCTTATTTAGTTTATGAATTTTCCCAACATTTTGAAGTGTCTCAATCCCTCACAAAATATATTTTCAGCCAGAGCAGTAGTAATGTAAGTTTGTGGCTTTTCTTGTCATGTATTTTATGGGATTGTGTTACTCCCATAATATAGTTCATATTCTTCCCATGTGTATTAGAATACAATAGATCAGTAATGCCATTTTGATTCTTCTCTGCGAGATAGTTTACAGCTATCATAGACATTCTCTCAGGAATTCATTAAAAAATTAGAGTTTCACAATGGGATCCAGGAATGGTAAAAGACAATGACAAAATGGTAAAAGGTAGGGCCTATTAGAAAAAGACCAAAAAAAAAAAAAATTGTTGAAATCTTCAAAATTCGATGTTGCTTGTCTTCTTTATATTTTGTTTTTCTTTGTGTTAAAGCTCCCTTCCTCTTTTTGGCCAGGGGTCAGCTTGGCCTTTGCACTGGGCAGATAAACTGGGCAAGGGAGAGAAACTTTGTCATAGGTAGCCAAGGGCAGAAGAACCAGAAGTGTCCTGGAGAGTTCTGGGAACAAATCAGAAAGACTGCTGGGGAAGGGTGCAGGAAAGAAGCTGGGAATGAAGTCTTGTGAGGAGGAGGCTGGTAGAATTAAAGCCGGGGTAGAGGAAAAGGTGATTTGGTGATTCTTAAAATACATTTGAAGTGTCTAAAGCTTGGTATACAAACTCTGGTGCAGTAAATGAGTTTGGGTTTGGAGTTAGATCTGAGTCCAAATCTTACTAAGTCAATGGACTCACATAAGTGATTTAGCCGCTCTGTGTCTGAGCTTCTCATCTGTTACATGAACATCATCATATCAACATTATGACAATAGCTAGCACTTTTTGAATGTCTGTAATACTTTCTTTCTGTAGATACTTTTGTTCAGACATCAGTACAGTACCTCCCATGGAAATCCTGGCTGTTGCAAAGAGTTCATGGGCTTTGCTGCTAATGGAAAAGTTAGGAGTTTGAATCCATCTAGAAGCACCTCTGAAAGAAAGGCTTTCTGATCTACTTCCAAAAATATCAGCCATTGAAAACCCTGTGGAGCTCAGTTGTGCTTTGACACACATGAAGTCACCAGGTATTTATTACTATCCTCATACTGCAGATGGGGGAAACTAAAGCTGAGAGAAGTTAGATAATTTGCTCAAGACCCTTTCCTATACTTGGAAAATAATGAAGACACATTTTTAATCCAGTTCAGGTGGACTCTGAAGTGTGTGCACTTTTCATTTGGCCACAGGATCATAACGATAAGGAGTACATTAGCATCTCTGGAGTGGGGCTGTACACCAGCATTTGTACCTGAACTGCCAACCCTTTCAATAGTTGTCAAGCACTTTACCATTTGAGCAACCAAGACTCCTGTTATTTTGTTATATGCTATCCAGTCTGTTGTGACTGATATAGATCCTGTATAGGTTTCTAAGGAGCAGCTGGTGGGTTTGAACTGATGATTTTGTGGTTAGCAGTCCAGTGCTTATACTATAGCACCACACCTAGACTCCCCCAAGACTCCTTGTTGTTGTTGTTGTTGTTGTTGTTGTTAAGCACCATTGAGCTGATTCTGACTCATAGCAACCCTGTGTAGGGTTTCCAAGGAGCAGCTGGTCCCTACTGAATTAGAATCTGCATTAAAATATTATCCTTAGGTGATTCATGGTGTGGTGCTGTGGATTAATGTGCCAAACTACAAAGCAATTTGAACTGCAAGGTTGGCTGTTCAAGCTCACCAACTGCTTCTTGGAAACCCTATACAGGGTCGCTATGGATCAGAACCGACTCAAAGGCACTTCACAACAACCACAACAAGGTGATTCATACATTAAAGTTTAGGAAAGCCTGCTCTACAGCACTGTTGTAAGCATTACCAGTTCCAATTGTCTGGTTGATTTTGAAGACCCCATACATGTCAGAGTATGTAGGGTTTGTAGGGTCTCAGCGGCTGAATTTTCAGAACTAGATCGCTAGGCCTTTCTACGAATGCGCCATGGAGTAGATTCAAACTCTGTGATTAGCAGCTGAACACATTCAATCTTTGCACCACCCAGACACTCTATGGTAAGACTTCTTGTTGTTATGTGTCTTGGAGTCCATTCCAGCTAATAGTGGCCCAGTGTGACAGAGAACTGCCTCATAGGGTTTCCTAGTCTATAAGCTTTACAGGAACAGATCTCCAGGTCAAGTCCTATAGAGCTACTGGTGGGTTTAAACTACAGACTTTTCAGTTGTTGTTGGTAAGTGCCATCAAGTCAGTTACAACTCATAATGACCCTGTAGAGGGCTTCCAAGGAGCAGCTGGTGAGTTTGAACCATAGACCTCGTGGTTCAAACTGACCTTGTGGTCCCGTGCTTTATCCCACAGCGCTACACCAGGATGCTAAACTTTCAGTTAACAGCCAAGTTTTTAACCATTGTGCTGCCAAAGTTTAATGTTGATAAGGATTAGAGATGCTGAATATAAGGAAGCCCTGGTAGCACAAGGGTTAAGTACTTGACTGCTAACCTAACCTTAGAGGCTCCACAGGAGAAAGACCTGGTCATCTTTCCCATAGAGGTTACAGCCTAGAAGACCCAATGGGGAGGCTCTTCTCTGTCACATGAGATCATTGTGAGTTGAAAATAGATTCATTCAAGGGTACCTAACAATAGCAACTTATCCTAGACACTCAAGAAAAGTGGTTTGTTATCATTGCCCTTTAAAAATAAAGTTGCAGGAGATGTTCCTGAAGTATGAGGGTGGCCATTATGTGCGGTGGAGTCATTTCCAATGCATAGCAACCCTGTATAGGCTTTCCGAGGCTGTAACTCTTTATGGGAGCAGAAAGCCTCATCTTTCTCCCACAGAATTGCTGGTAGTTTTGAACTGCTGACCTTAGATTAGCAGCCTGACTCATAACCACTATGCTACCAGTGCTCCTGTCTGTAAATATAGGGTTGTTGTTGTTGTTAAGTGCTGTCAAGTCAATTCTGACCCATAGCAACCTTGTATAGGGTCGACTGGTGAGCTTGAACTGCTGACCTTGCAGTTCAAATGGCTTTACAGTCTGGTGCATTAACCCACAGTGCCACACCAGGACTCCAAGTATAGGGTAGGGGTAGGTAAACAGTTTTTTTTCACACTCACCTACCTTTGGGATCTACACTTAGTGTTACCATGTTATTTCCTAGTGTCTTACCATATCCTTCCAAAACATTTTTCCCCTGAGTGTTTCAAGTTCTGGAATATTTGCTGTTTCTGATCTACCAACACCTCTGGTTTATAGTTAGAAGATCTGGCTTTGACTCTTGATTTGACTAATTATTAGATCTGTGACCTTGGAAACATTTAATCTTTTGGAGCCTCTATTTTGTCATCTGAAAATGAGCATCATGATGAAAATACTACAATCATATTAAAATACATGAGTTTGGTCCTTTTCACACTTACTTTGGTTGAAGTACTGGTTGGACAAGTAAGCAAGAAAAATAAGAAAAGAAGTATTAGAATCTGTATTTTCTTTTTCAATATTTTAAACACTGTAATCCTTTAAAACCAATACCATCAAAGTATCTGCTCTCTAATAACAAAAGTTTGCTTTTAGAAATGTTATGTAAATAATCTATAATTTAAAAATTGAATTCAAACGTAAATTCACAAATTTTTTAATTTGCCAAGATCTTTAGAATGTCATGCAGTCCAAATTCTTGATTTTATGGCAGCAAAATCAACAGTTAAGTGACTTTCTCAATGACGCCAAGTTAGTTATTTCATTTGATTATTTGATCATAATCATTATGATCGTTTTGTAAAAAAAAGAGTTCTAATTATTTCCATGCAACTTGTTAAAATTAAAATTTACCTTTATTAATGAATTTTTGGAGTCCTGGAATGGTGCTGTAGGATAAACATTGGACTGCTAACTGAAAGGTCAGTGATCAAGTCTACCAGCCTTTCCTTGGAAACCCTATACAGGGTCACTATGAGTTGGAACTGACTTAACAATGAATGCTTAATGACTCCCTACAGTTCAATTCTAGGACATTTCACTGACTTACAGCTAACAGCTATGGACTTAAATTCAACTCAATTCATTACTAGAGGTACATTTTGTGATTGTTTTATTTTAGGATGAACAATAGGAAACTCCTTTGTTTTCAAAGGTATTCTTTGGCTTGCCCTTGCATTTGTTTATTTATTTTCAAGTGCTTTTTTTGCATCAAAGTCAAGGTAGTGAATGGACCACGGGACGGGTTAGAGTAGATTCAACTTGTATTTTGAGTTTGGTCCAATTTGTTCTCCATTTGTGCTTAACTTCTTCTGGGAAGCCTTTCTGTGGCACCAAAATGGAATAATCCCTCTTCTTGATGTTTTCTCAGCACCCCATACTTCCTCTCTCATAACCGATTAATCACACTTTCTTATGTTAACATCTCACTAGACCAGTCTCTCGGCAGGGGATATATGACAATGTCTGAAGAAATTTTTGCTTGTAAGATTGCTACTGGCACATAGTAAATAAATGTGAGGGATGATGCTAAGCATCCTACACTGCACAAGACAGCCTCTACAGCAAAGGACTAGTTAGCCCAAATGTTAATAGTGCCAAAGCTGGAAAACCCTGCTATTGATTGTTAATTTCTGGGGCCTGCCGCTGTTTTTGTTGTTGTTGTTGTTGTTGTTCAGGACCTTGTATAGTAACCCTATACAAGGTTTCCAAGGAGTGGCTGGTGGGTTTGAACCACTGACCTTGCAGTTAGCAGTCTAGTAGGTGCCACACCAGGACTCCTAATATTCAAAAAGTATTTGTTGATTTTTTTTTTTTCTTTTACTTTTTGTGACTTGAATGATGATTTACAAACCAAATCAGTTTTTCATTTAGCAATTCATTCACCTTTTGTTTAATGTCATTGATTACAATCCCCAAAATATAACATACCTCAAACTACTTACTCCATGGGTGTCCCTTGTCTATTGCTCCTTCCCTGGCCCTTCCTGCCTTCTGAACTTTGTTGTTAGGCTAGTGTTGTCCTTTTGATCTCAAGTGGTTGCTTATTCTAAGGATTGCATAGCACCCTAATGTTTTTGTTGACCTTATACATCTGTCTATTATATGGCTGAAAAGTGAGTGAAAGGGGTGAGTTCAGTTCCAGGCCTGAAGAGTAACTAAGGACCCTAGGGTCCGCAGTTCCACCAGTCTTTACCTGACCACAAAGCCTAGTCTTTTCCTATGGTATTGACTTTTGATCCACATTTCCCACCACTTTATCTAGGACCTTCTCATGTGATTTCTTTCAGAGCAGTCACAGTCACTTAGAGATAGATGGAAATCATCTAGGTCTTTAGGTCTCAGGATCATAGAGGCTGAGGTTCACACTGTCCATTAGTCATTTGGACTAATTGTTCCCATGCTTCTTTGATTGTTTTTCCCTTTTTTTTTTGCTTTAGACAGGGAGAGACCAATAATTGCTCCTTTGATTGTACATTCCTGGTTCCCAGCTATAGGTATGAGTGCTGCTATAGTCCGGGAAGTAGAACCAATTATCAGGCTGCTGTCCTGATCAAAACGCTGCTTACAAAATTTCACAACACTCCTACTGAGTCTGGCCAGCTGACAATTCACCACTCTGTCTTCCTCATTGGTGTTTCGTTCAGTGTATTCTTGTAGTTGGCATTTGATCCATTTCTTTACTTTCCTTTGAAGTACAGTGTTCCCGGATTAGTGTATCTATTTAATCTGGTTTCTTGTGTCTTTTTTGTAGAGGGTCTGGGTAGATTGTCTGCCTAGTCTGCCATCTTGCCAGAAGTCTCTTATTGAATGATTTTTAATTAGCTGGATGACTGCTAAATGAATAAATGAAAAGAATATTAACCTTTTATTTACTACACTGATTGTTGAAATAGATGGATCTATATTTAAACTATAGTTAAATAGCAACCTTCACTTGGTGTAAAACCAAAAAGCAGATCCATTGCTGTCGAGTTGACTCTGACATGTAGTAACCCTATAGGAATGGATAGAACTGCCCAACAACATTTCAAAGGTGAAATGGAATGCATAAAGATCAATATCTTAGGCATTAGTCATTTGAAAGTACTGGCCATTTTTAATGGGAAAACCATATGGTTTACTATGCTGGGAATGACAAATTGTAGAGGAATGGCATCACATTCATCATCAAAAACAGAATTTCATGGTCTATCTTGAAGTACAGTGTTGTCTATGATAGGATAACATCCATATGACTATAAGGAAGACCAATTAATATGATGGGTATTCAAATTTAAACATCAACCACTCAAGCCAATGACGAAAAATTGAAGAATTCTATCAATTTCTTCAGTCTGAAATTGATTAAAGATAAAATCAAGATGCATTGGTAATTACTGGCAATTGTAGTGTTAAAGTTAGAAAGAAAGAGGAAGGCACTGGTGACAGAAATGATGCTTGAGATTGCATGATACAGTTTTGAAGAAGATACCATTTTAAATAACATGAAAGGTAATTATACTCATGGACCTCATTGTGTAGAAGACACAGGATTCAAATTACATTTGTGATAAAAGATGGTAGAAAGGCTCAATAGCATCATCAAAAACAAAGCCAGAGTATGACTATGGAACAGACCATCAGTTGTTCATATGAAAGTTCAGGCTGAACTGACGAAAGTAAAAACAAATCCACAAGACCCAAAATATGACCTTGAGTATATACCAACTGAATTTAGAGATCATCTCAAGGACAAATTCAATGCATTAGACACTAGTTACCAAAGACCAGAAGAGCTGTGGGATGATATTAATGAACTTCATTCAGGAAGAAAGGAAAAGGTAAGAAACAGAAACAAAATGCATATCAGAAGTAACTCTGAAAATTGCTCTTTGGCATAGAGAAGTTAAAGTGAATGCCGGAAATATGTAAGTAAAAGAGCTGTACAGGAAATTTCAAAGGGCAGGCAGAATGCAAACTGAAACCTTTCAACAAACTAATGCAGCACTGGAGGCACTCATTCATCTGTGACAAAAAATTGAAAAGACAACTACCTGGCCAACAGATTAGAAGAAATCCATATTTTGTCCATTCCATAGAAAGGAGAGTCAATGGAATGTAGAAATCATTGAACGATATCATTAATTTCACACACTTGTACAAACTGAAGTCTGACAACTTCAATCTTCTTTAAGTTTTTCATGATGTATTGATCCAGTTGTGTGGATTTTTTGTTGGATTGTTTTTACATCAAGGGTGCAATCCATACTGTAGGCTGTGGCCTTTGATTTTCATCAATGAGTACCTTAAATCCTCTTTATTTTCAGTAAACAAAGTCATATCATCTACATATCATAGGTTGTTGATGAGTCTTTCTCCAATCCTAATGCCAAGTTTTTCTCCATATACTCTAGCTTTGTAGATAATTTCCTCGGCTAACAGTTTGAATACGTATGGTGAATGGATAAAAACCTGGCACAAATCTTTCCTAATTTTAAATCATTTACTATCCCCTTGTTCAGTTCTGGAAACTGCCTCTTGGTATATGTACAGGTTCCTCAATGAAGCATTCTGGAATGCCTATTCTTCACAATGTTATCTCCCTAGCTTGTCATGATCTACATAGCCAATAATGCACAGGTAAACATCTTTCTGGTATTCTTTGCTTTCAGCCAAGATCCATCTGATATCAGTTATGATATTCTTAGTTCCACATACTCTTCTGAATCTGACTTGAATTTCAGACAGTCCTTTACTGTTGTACTATTGTAGCCATTTTTAAATTAACTGCATCAAAACTGTCAATTCCTGGAGACTTGTTTTTTGCCAATGCCTTCTATGCAGCTTGGACTTCTTCCTTCAGCCCTCTCTGTTCTTGATCATATCCTATCCCTTAAAATGGTTGAACAGTGATCATTTGTTTAGGGTACAGTGACTCTGTGTATCCCTTCCATCTTCTTTTGATGTTTTCTGCATCCTTCAATATTTGCCCATTGTTGTTGTTGTTTTTAAGTGTCATTGAGTCAGTTCCAACCCACAAACCCTAAACCCTGTATAGAGTTTCCAAGGAGTAGCAGGTGAGCTTGAACCACTGACTTTGTGGTTCAAACTGACTTGGCAGTCCTGCTCATTAAGACACAGTGCCACACCAGGACTCTGATAGAATCTTTCAATATTGCAAGTCAAGGCTTGAAATTTTTTCTTTGGTACTTTCAGCGTGCTCTTCCCTTTTGGTTTTCTAACTGTTAAGTCTTTGAACATTTCATTATAATACTTGATATTGTCTTTTCAAGCTTCCTTTTGAAATTTCTTGCAGTAAAGAGCAGTTTTCAGAGTTGCTTCTGACATCCATTTTATTTTTTCTCTTTCTTTCCTACTTTTTAATGACTTTTACTTTCTTCCTGAATGATGTTCTTGATGTCATTCCACAGTTTCTCAAAACGTTGACTCTAAAGGAAGAAATGCATTTACAAAATGTGTTTTGCAAGTAAGAAGAAAAGTAGGGTAGAAGAAAAATATAGACTAATAGAAGGTAGCGTGAGTACAAAATTGGGATGCTATAATATCCCATACACTTGTTAAAAATTAGCCGTAACTTTTATTTAAGTTTCCTAGTAGCCATGATGGGACTCCTGGTGTGGTGCTGTACAATCAACAGTGGACTGCAAACCACAAGGTCAGCAGTTCAAACCCACCAACTGCTCCTCTGAAACCCTATGTAGGATCGCTATGAGTCAGATCCGACTCAACGGTACTTAATAACAACAGCAGCCATAATGCAGTTCTGGTATGGCACCTTAGGATAAGCACTGGGTCAGTGGTTCAAACTCACCAGCCGCTCCTCAGAAATCCTATATTCTAAGATAAAAGTAAATTAAAAGCACTTTTTTTTTTTTATTTTTTTAAACTAGTTAAGCTAAACTGCTGTTTGGTTTTAAGGTGATTTTAGGGACTATTTGAAATTTTGTTTTAAGGCTTAAAGATTATCTCAGGGCAAGAGTATCCAGCCTCCATGGCCAAGTCTGTAATCTTCACGGAAGCCGACTGCCACATCTATTTTCCTACAGAGCAGCTAGCTGATGACTTCAAACTGCTGACTTTCAGTTAGCATCTGTGGCTTTAACCACTGTGCTACTAGGGCTGCTTCCACTTGGAATTAGAAAATATCATATCAAGTTCATTGCATCACTGTACTTCTAATTAATAGAAGACAGAATTGGTCATGGAGCATTTTTAAAAGAGATGCAGTTCATGTAGCCTATATATGGAAAAAAAACTCTGGTAACATATTGGTTGTGAGTCGGGCTGCTAATCTCAAGGTCAACAATTCAAAACTACTGGCTGTTCCATGGGAGAACTATGAGACTTTCTGCTTCTGTAAATATTTACAGCCTCGGAAACCCTGCACAGGGTCACTATGAGTCGGAACCAACTCCATGTCACACCACCACCAAGAACAAGGAGATCACTAAGCAGTGAACTTGAACCACTGCTTGTGTTTCCATTCTCTAACTGAACTGCTTATATTGTCTGTAGATTGGGGTGGGAATGGGGTCCATTACTATCAGCCTACATGATGACCCATTGTAAGAAACAGCCCCATAAAGCATGCCTGTACGGTAAGGAGCGTTGTATTTTAGGATGTCGTGAACATCACACTTTTGTCCTTATTGAGGAGTCATGGGAATAATTGTCTCTGACCTAGGTTTCTGCTGTGCTTATAATTTGTTTTTAGAGTATTATGAGTTACAGAATGATTATGTTTTTATCATGACTACTGTTGTTGTTGTTGTTATGTGACATTAAGTTAGTTCTGACTCATAGCGACCCTGTATGAGGTATCCGAGGAGCGGCTGGTGAGTTTGGGCATCCAGTGCTTATCCTACTGTGGCACATCAGGACAAATCATAACTACTGTTGTTATTAAGTACCGTCTAGTCAGTTCCAACTCACAGCCACCTTGTGTAAGGTTTCTGAGGAGCAGCTGGTGGGTCTGAACTGCTGATCTTGTGGCTTGCAGTCCAATGCTGATCCTACAGCAATATACCAAGAGTCCCATCATGGCTACTGTTGTTGTTGATAAGTGCCATCAAGTCAATTCCAACCCATAGATATCCTGTATAGGGTTTCCGAGGAGCACCTGGTGAGCTTGAACCGCCTACCTTGTGATTCAAATAACTTTGAAGTCCAGTGCATTAACCCACAGAGCCATACAAGGACTCCATCATGGATGCTAGGAAACTTAAATATATGTTATGGCTCATTTTTAAGAAGTGTATGGGATATTATGGCATCCCAATTTTGTGCTTGAGTTATCTTTTATTTCTTTTACTTTCATGCAACTTTTCTGTTTTCCTTTGTCTTGCAAAGCATGCTTTGTAAATGCATTTCTTTCTTTAGAATTGACATTTTGAGAAGTCATTTATACATCCATCAGACACTGAGCACTTACTTTAAAACTTCTTCGATAAACAATTTACATCATGCCTTGAAAATATATAACATTAACAAAATATTATTGTGAATAGTGACAAACTATTGCTATAAGGTTAAGGAAAACCAAGTGATTCACCCCAACAGTTCTATGGAGTTCAGAGAGCACGATACGCTCATGGAACCATTTGTTTGCTACATCTGGAGCCCAGAGCCCAGAAAGCACTCTTGGGGTAGCATAACAGCAAACAGCGAAAATGAGAGGCACATTGGCTCTACAGCCATCAAATTGTCCCAAAAATAATGCAGCCAATTTTCAACTCAGCACACATATCTTACCATATCTTGGCTTATCACACAGTTTAACTAATTTCTAATTGCTTGTGGTTTTGTTATAGTTAATGACTTAGCTGACCCAGAAGTATGTTGCTATTGTTGTTAAGTGCTATTGAGTCAATTCTGACTCGTAGAAACCCTGTATAGGGTTTCTGAGGAGTGGCTGATGAGTTTGAACCACCAACCTTGTGGTCCAGTGTCTTAGCCCACAATGCCTCACCACGACCAAGAAGTATATTGCCTCTGAAAGGACCCGGTGCTGGTGTTGGAGGATTCTCCTTACCTCAGTTGCAAAAGCAATTACTATTGAAAAAATAGAGTCCTGGTGTGGTGCTGTAGGATAAAGCACTGGACCTCCAGGTCAGTTTGAATCTCTAGGTCAAATTGTTCAAACCTACCAGCCACTCCTTGGAAACCCTGTATAGGGTTGTTATGAGTGGTAACAGACTGGACAGCACTTAACAATGACAACAATTGAAACAACTTGTTTTTTATTTAGCCTGTTCTTTGTAAAATTTGTGGATGCAAATGAGGCTTGACTAGCAAAGAACAAACAAAAAGCTTTCATAATCTGATCACTGAACTGCAGTAGCTACTACAATTCTAATGTTGTTAAGTGCTGTGGAGTCAGCTTCAATTCATAGTGACCTGAATAGGGTTTCCAAGGAGTGGCTGGTGAGTTTGAGCCATCGACCCTGGTGTTCACACAGACTTTGCAGTCCAGTTCTTATCCTATAGTACCACATAAGGTCAGCAGTTCAAACCCACCAGTCTCTTCTTGGAAACCCTATACAGGATCGCTATGAGTCAGAATCAACTCAATGGCACTAACAACAATAATTCTAATAAATCATTTTAAACTTTTATCCTAAAAACACATACACTCATACAAATATACATATTAAATGGAAACAAGGTATTGTGCCTGCTTCTGTGCAATTTTTACTAGTCTCTTGTTTGTGTTATTATTTTTCTATCATTGAACCTTTTTCTTATCATTTTCGTGGCTGCTGTTGGTATTGTTGTTGTTAAGTGCTGTTGAGTCGGTTCAACTCATAGCGATCCTGTATAGGGTTTCCAAGGAGTGGCTGGTAGATTTGAACCATCAACCTGGCAGTTAGCATCCAGTGCTGATTCTACAGCACCACAGATAGTATCATATATATATATGTTGTTGTTGTGAAGTGCTGTTGAGTCAGTTCCGACCCACAGCAACCCTGTTTAGGGTTTCTGAGGAGTGACTGGTGAGCTTGAACCACCAACAACCTTGCCGTTCAAAGTGACTTTGCAGTAAGGTACATTAACCCACAGTGCCACACCAGGACTCCATCATGTGTATATGTATATATATATATATATATATATATATATATATATATATATATCACAATTTATTAACTAATTCAGTTGAGTTGGACATTTAAGTTTTTCTTCCATTATTTTGATGTTAAATTCCAGAAAGTTGAACAAGTATGTACTCACAATGCTTTTAAATAGCTTGAGTCTGTCATTGACAAAAAAAGCATTTAGTACCTTTAATTTTAAATTTACTCAAGACACAGATTTTAATTTTCAATTTACTCATGAATTAATTTCAATGCAGACTGATACTGCAGGAAAATTTAATAATACACATTTATATTATTAACAATTTCATACTTCATGTTTACCCTAAGGAGATAATTTTCAGTTTTTGACAGGAAATTAAAGACTACAGTTGGCCTAATTCATCTGTGTTCATAACATGCATCTATCTAGGGTAAGAACATGAAATAAATGCTAAGCCCTAATTTAGAACACCAAGTTTGTATTTTATAGATTAAGAGTTTAAGATGGGCATTTTTATTTCTAAAGCACACAATAGAATCAGTATCTTTAAGAGATTGAGTTTCAGGGAGCAAATTGTTGCTCAAAAATAATGCACCACTCTCTTGGCATAACAACCCAATCTTCTTTCACATAAAAGAATTAGAAGGACTATTTTATTTTCACAAATAGCTGCAAAAAAAGGTAGAGATAAAAGAACCAGGGAGGGAAAAGACAAACAAATCCCTGTAGACATCCCTGATTTACAGGTGGGATTCAAAAGTGCCTGCTGGGTGAAAAAGGCACCATTATGAAGAAACGCTACTCAAATTACTCAGTCAGAAACAATCAAAAAAGACTCTGTGACTGAGTACACCTTTTCAGTATTGTTGCACAGCCAAGGTGAATTGAATTCATTCACGTTGACTTCATGGTATGCCCCACTTGAAGCCCCGCCCCCCCCCCTTTTTTTTTTCTTGTCTAATTCGTGCAACATGAACTGGTGGTCTACCCTGGAAACAAGAAAAGCAATAAAACAACAAAATTGACTCAAGGACTCTGTTAGTAAACACTTTTTGGTGTGTTAAAAGTATAATAGAATTTTACGGCGTTTACTGTGCTGCTGTCTTGGTTCTCTGCTTTGTCTAGTTTGGTAAATATCTTCTCACATTCTGGTATAAGAATGCAGGGATCAAAAGCATTGTTGTTTTGTTTTGGTGCAGCAGAAGGATTGGATTTTGACTGACACATGGGTTAGTCTGAATAGGCTTTAGAACCAGATGTTAAAAAAATTTCCCCTAAACATTCAGGAGCTCAGGAAAGACCATTTCTGCCCCATGCTGAGATTTGTAAGCAAAGGCTCTGGGAGGTTCCCCTTGTTGGGGTCTTTACTACCACTGATTTGCAACAGGAGAGTGAGGTCAACATATGGCTGGCTTTCTGGAAACACTGAGTCTTTCCGTCTGCCCTCTGCTGTACCTTTGCAACTTTAGTAGCATTTTTCCCGCAGTGTGATGATTAGAACTGCATATCGTCACTGAAAACCTGACTCAGTCGTGTCTGCCTTGGCACCAGAAAAATTCCCACTGTCTTTCCTCTTTGCCCCTATGAATACAGCTGGAGAGAGCTGGCGGCCTTTTATAGCAACACATAAAAGCATGGAGCAGATGTTTAATTCTTTGGATGACACTAAAAGGCACCGTGTAAAATAGGCGTGCTGTGAAGGGACTTAGGTGCCACACTCATTTTAAATTTACTTTTCTGCACACTATCCTGCTTAGAAAAGGGCCACTAGCTTTTACAAAGGCTATCGGCTGATCTGACTTTGCTCCACAGAAAAATCTATCATAAACACAAACAGAACAAAAAAGAAAGAAGTTTCTCCTTCCCTTCTTTCTGACCTGTAGTCGAATCATCCTTTTATTTAACAAGACTGAAATGCAGCCTGAAGGAAATTGTTTGAAGATTGTGGTGTGGGTGTCTCTTGATACATTTACTGTATGTGTATTTGTCCTGGGGCCTGAGGGCAGGACCGGCTTTCCTGTACCTCTGTTCCCATTTCTGTTGGAAGGCAGGTACACAAAGCCTCCTTTAACTTGCCTGCAATGAGCGGTAAGATGAAACATGCCCACTGATGGTTAACAGATCTGTCCCCTAAGACGCCTCTCCTTAGAACATGGCATTTGTTGACTCTGGGTAAAGCTTTTAGCCTTTTCGGTGATTGTCATATTCCCTAGCCAGAGATGTCAATTACCAGTTTCCTTTCTTCATCTGTTTATTATGCCTTTTGTATGTTTTCTCTCTGGTTCCTAGTGAAGACATGCATAGTTTTCGTACTATTGAACTTCCTTAGAACAATGAAGATACAATTATTAGTAATTCTTTACTTTGTAGGGTTTCATATAGTTAAAGGTATTGCTGCTTCTATTTCACTGAAAGAAAGAAAAATAGATGCATGTATAATATTATTTATCTCATCCAATTCCTAATTCTCTATAGAAATAGGAATCAGGACAATTCTTTGTAAGAGAAATAAATCTACAAGCTAGTCCAAAACTCACTATAGGCAATACTTGTCTCCTTTAACAATTTGTTGGAGATGATAAAATTGGCTGCTGTGAGTTTCCTATCTTCTGATTCATCTAAGAATGACAATTCTATCGGAAATCAATATTCAGCTGCTAGGGTCATGAGAGAAAAAAATAAGTCGATAAGAAGGCAGAAAGTAAAGAACTAGGAGCCGGGGCAATCCACAAACTTAGCTATATTTTATAAATAGTTATAAAAAAATTTGATGAGAGCTATATCAGAGACCTGGTCCTGTTAGAGCGGAAAGCTGTATTGTTAGTGTGTGAATGTCTGTTTTCCAAGATGTCTCAGCCTGCTCTGAATCTGAGCCTCTTATCCACACCTGGACCATCTTTGGGACCCAGTTGAATCAATTGCCTGGTCCGTCATTCACCAGAGGTTTCTGTTCCTTCAAAATATTCATCTTTAGGTAGATCTTGCTAATAGTTCTATCCTGTTGAGAAGAAAGTGCCAGAATATCACTAGAAGTTTCCTGAGTGGTTTGCAGTCAGAAAGGGATTTGAAATGGGCTTGTTTTAGGAAACTCACATAGCATGAATTTAAAAATTAACTAGGATTCTATTTAATGAAAATGTCAGTCTTTGCTGCCCATCCCTAGTTCTGTGTGTGTCAGGACCTCTAGGAGGCACTCTTAACTGTCACCTCACCCTGTCTCATCACCTCTAGAAGTAAGGATTACTATTATCTCCATTTTTCAAGTGAGGGAAATGAGCCTTGAAAGGTTACAGCTGGGATAGAAATGCCCAGGCTCTACAACCTGTGTGTTTTCTGCAGTGTAAGATACCTACATTCCTTGGGGGATCATCAAAGCCACTGCCTCGTTTTAAATTTTCTGCAGTTCTCACAGAGGTTCCAGCATGGCAAAATCTACTGTGTTGGACTATTACCCTAAAGGTTGTTGGTTGAAACGTGTCCACTAGTGCTGTGGAGTTCTGGTGTGGCACTGTGGGTTAATGTGCTAGACTGCAAAGTCAGTTTGAACCACAAGGTCTGTGCTTTAAGCTAACCAGCCACTCCTTGAGAACCCTATACAGGGTCACTATGGGTCAGAACTGATTCGACTGCACTTAACAACAACTAGTGTTGTAGAAGAAAGGCCCTGTGGTCTGCTTCTGTAAAGATTTTGTTTTTGTTAAGTGCCTTTGAGTCACTTCCGATTCATAGCGACCCTGAACAGGGTTTCTGAAGCTGTAAATCTTTACGGGAGCAGAAAGCCTCATCTTTCTCCCACAGAGCAGCTGGTAGTTTCAAACTGCTGACCTTCCGGTTTACAGCCCGATTTGTAACCACTACACTACCAGAGCTCCTTTATTAGTCCTGTTGTTGTTGTTGTTGTTGGTAGCATAGTGGTTATGAATTGGGCTGCTAATCTCATGGTCAGCAGTTCAAAATTACCAGTGGTCCCATGGGAGAAAGATGAGGTTTTCTGCTCCCGTAAAGATTTACAGTCTTGGAAACCCTATACAGATTGCTATGAGTTGGAACCAATTCCAGGGCACATAACCACCACCACCACTTAAATATTGGTATTCTCCAATATTCAGTTTTTATCTACAAGATATTAACTGCTTTGTAGATTCTAATAACTTACAAATAAGAATCTCTAGTCCAGACCTCTCTCCTGAAATTTAGAGATTTGCCTCAACAACTTCAAATTCAACAAGAACAAAACGAAGCTCATCATCTTTAAATTTCTCTTTTATTCTTTATTTCTTATCTTGATTGTATGACTCACTGTCAAGAATTATGAAATGTCTGTGATTTTACTCTACTTTTAAAGTAACAAATATGCACACATGGTGGCAAAAGACACAAGTCTCCTGGGTCAGAAGAGCAATATAAAACAGTTTCATTTCTAAAGAACGCCCATAACCAATACCTCTAAGAGCTGATGGTTAATCATTGACAGAGAGCTGTAAACCAGTGCAATTTGTGTTCTCCTAACACCTGTCTTTCAACTGGTTGTGCTGTAGTGGTTTGCAGGTTACTATTATGCCGGGAGTTGTGCCACCAGTATTTCATATACTAGCAGCATTACCCACAGTGGACAGGTTTCAGTAAAGCCTAGAAATCTACTTCCAAAAATTAACCACTGAAAACCCTGTGAATCACAACTAAGTAGTGCTAGGAGATGATCCCCGAGGATGGAAGACACTTAGAGTGCATTGTTCTTGTTGTTAAGTGCTGTGAAGTCGGTTACATCTCATAACAACCCTGTATAGGGTTTCCAAGGAGCAGCTGGTGAGCTTCAACTGCTAACCTTGAAGTTCAAACCAACTTTGCAGTCCAGCACATTAACCCACAGCACCACACCAGGACTCCATTAATGACCTTGGTGGTGGTGGTGGTTAAGTGCTGTGGAGACAGTTCCAACTCAAAACGACCCTGTACAGGGCCTCTGAGGCTGCAAACCCCATAGGAGCAGAAAGCCTCATCGCTATCCCACAGAACAGCTGGCCCTCATCTCTCTCCCATGAACTGTAGCCCTCGGTTTTCTCTGTGAGATGGAAAGAGCCTGAACACAGACACCCAGGTGTAAGGCTTTATTGAAGGTTGGAAGGCAAGGGAGAGGTATTTCCAGGGGAAGGATGTTTATACTGGTTGAAGAGGGGCAGGGTTGAGATTAGTGGAGGTAGGTGATAGGTTGACTAGGGATGACGTGCCGGTAGGGAGAGAGGAAGTTCCAGTAGGGAGAGAGAAAGCAAGGCAAGCAGCCATTTTATTATGCATGTGGATGAGGGATTCTATCATTCCACCCTTTTGTTGTTATGGGTACAGGGGTGGAGGTCATATCATCTGGAGTTGCTTCCTGCTAGAAGGGGGTGAAGAGGAGGGAACTATGTATCTGGCGTGTTCTTCTGGCTGGCTGGTCCTGTTGCTTGACAGTGGATGGTATCCGGCCATGAGGAATTCGAGTTTGTGAAGGCCCTCATGCGTTCCTGAAGAAAATTTTGAAGACAACGAAACAGGTAGGGGCCAAATAACAGTATCAGGAGAATTATAGTTAATGGATGTAGGAAGGGGAGGAGTCAAGGCCACCAGGAGGACATTAGGGTTCAACCCTAGTTTGCTGCTTCTGATTGTCTAGTCCGAATTCTGTCCTTTAATTCTTTTACCTTTGTTATGTCAGTGCACCAGGAGTTTGGAAGGGAGTGGGAGGAAAAATTAGTGATGTTGTGGTTATGAATGCAGGTGAGGTTGGTGTCATTACTGAGGCCAATCTCCATGAGGAGAGGTCCTGTGTACTGTATGGTGTTTGTATTAGGATATGATTTAGGGATGGGGTCGGCGGGAATGGCTGAGTACCCCAGGTCACTATAGGACAAACAAGCCCAGCATGAGGTTTTATACGGAGAGCATACTGGGATGATGATAAATCCCACTATGAGGAGAAAAAGTAACATAAAGATTATTCGAGAATGGCAAGGCCACTCGGGGTGAGACAGAAGAGGCCTACTGCAAGGACAGTAGTGCCCTGAAAGGGGCGAGGAAGGCCAGGTGGCAAGTTAACATGGAGGTATGTCTAAGGGAGTATGTGGAGGTAGGGCTAGCTAGCAGAGGAGGAAGATTGTCAGCAGAGAGATTTCGTCTGGTGAGAAATCAGAGAGAGAGTGCCCTGGAGAACTAGGTCTTTGATCCAGAATAGGATAGAGTCAGGGTGTTAGTCTTTGGAAAGACCCACTGGAGGTCCTGGCCCACCTGGTTGAGGAAGCAGGAAAAGCAGTTGACTGTGCCAGGAGTCAAAGGAGCTCTGGTAGCGTAGTGGTTACAAATAGGGCTGCGAACCGCAAGGATAGTAGCTCTAAACTACCAGCTGTTCCATGGGAGAATGATGAGGCTTTCGGCTCCCGTAAAGATTTACAGCCTCGGAAACCCTGTACAGGGTCACTGTGAGTCGGAACTGACTCCATGGCACATAACAACAACAGGCAGGAGTCATGCATTTATTCCTCTGGGATGCGGGTGGGTTTGAGCATGGTCAGTCCTGCGAAAGAGGAAGTATAGTGGGGTACGCCTGGATTAATATCCAATATGGGAGTGGCTGATACTATGTTTGACAGTTTTCTCCTGGTAAACAGCCGTGGGCTTGATGGGTGGGAAATGATTTGGGGTGCAGTGCTCCCTGTGGGGATGTGACTTAGCAAATGGGGTTTATTTGTTGGAGTAGTGTGGGCATTTTGGGACAGTAAAATATGGGTCATAGGAGGTGGAGTAGGGGTTCATGCCCTATGTGAAGGGTATTGTGTATATCCATGAGGATGTGTGTGGCCTGTGACCTGGGGAGAATGTATAGTCCCTTGAGAAGAAGCCAGTCCCTAGTGAGTGTGGCTCCCTGTTGAAGCCATTCTTATGTTTCAAGGGGGTTATAGAGAGGTGTTATAGGGGGAACAGCAACATTTGTGTGGCTGGAGGTGGGAGCATGGCCGCTTATTTTGCTTTGCTGTCGGCTTTATTGTTTCCCTGTGAGATGGGATCATTCATTGGTGGATTGATGACTCCTACAGTATATGATTCCTGCTTGTGTTGGGAGTTTTGCTGCTTGAAGTAGTTGTAAGATTAGGGGACCGTTGTTTATAGGGGAGCCTTTTGGGAGGTTGTATTAAAGACACATGGATTCAATTACCCTATCTAAAGACACAATGGCATAGCTGGCCTAGCATTGGCCTGTAGGTGAGGTGATGGAACTGCCATTGATGAACCATGTATGATCTGGGTGGGGCAGCGGGGTGGAGGAGATGTGGGGTAGAGGAGGGAGATGATCTAGAACTTCCGGACATGAGTGAGAGAGCTTCCTCGTGGTTATAGCGAGGAGGGAGGCAGGGTTGAAAGGGGGGCAAGATTCTAATTTAAAGTTGGGATTTTCAATGAAAATCATATGGAATAATTGAAAGCGTGAAGGGAAGAGGTTTGAGATTGCTTTGTGGGTGAGTAGATGTTGGAGATGGTGTGGAGAATTAATTGAAGTAGGTCACCCACATATTGAAGGAGGGTACTGGGTGAGAGATTGAGGTTAGAGAGGTTTTTAGCCAGTGCTTAGACTCTGGTGCAGAATACAGCAGGAACAAGGTAAGTGTGGCAGTTTTAATAGGGTATATAATATGAGGGCGGATTTGAAACTGGCTAGAATGTCTTTTCCTAGGATTGGTGTAGGGGACTTGGGTAGGACTAGAAAGGCGCATGTGAATGGGGTGTCATGAAGTGAGCATGCCAGGGGTTCTGTGATGATGGGCTGAGTAGGGACTCTGTCAACCCCAACTATCAGGTGATAGGTCGACTAGGAATGACATGCCAGTAGGGAAAGAGGAAGTTCCAGTAGGGAGAGAGAAAGCATATTAAGCAGCCATTTTATTATGCATGTGGATGAGGGATTCTATCAATTTCCTTGACTTATTTTTACAGACAGGTATTCATAGCTTCAAGACCTGTTTGGGCTCATTGGTTTGGGGGACCATACTATGATCCATTTTGAAAATGTCTGTATTGATGACAAGGAGGAGTTAAAGAAACTGTAATGAATAAAACGAACCATTATCATTTCTACAAACAACTCAAAGACCCATAGTGGGTTAATAGTGTAATCCCAAAGCATATGTATATATAAAAGATAGTACATTACCCTCTGTGGTTTACGTAACTATGGCTTCTTCCTTCTATATGTCTTTCTGCAAAATTTGCTGTCACATAAAGCCAGTTCAAGGGAAAGTGTTTTCTTCTATTAAAAAACAGTCATTGTCACAGAGTCGATTCTAATTCACGTTGATCACATGTGTTAGTTACAAAGTAGAATTACTGCTTCCAGTGCGGCACTGTGCCGTAGGTACAGGACCGCAAGATCTGTTTGAACTGCAAGGTTGTCACCTCAGAAGTTCTCTACAGGGTCGCTAGGAATCAGAACTGACTTGACAACACTTAACAACAATAACAACAATTTTCATGGAAGTACATCGCTTCCTCACTGCTGAACAAGTTCAAACCACCGACCTTGAGGTATTAACCCTTTAATGCCAAGCACAAACTTTTTACATCACATGAACTGTTTCTTCTATGTTGTTAGATACCTTGGAGTTGCCTTCCAACTCCTAGCGATCTCATGTGTTGCAGATTAGAAGTGCTCCATAGGTTTTTCTTGGGCTTAATGATTACAGAAGTACTTTGTGAGTGCTTTCTTTCATGGAATTGCTAAGTGGTTCTAACTGCCAACATTTGGGTTAGTAGCCAAACACAAACTACCCACCTGGCTCCTTTTTTTCTTCTGTGCTCTTTATTGCTACTAGTGTGCTAAAAAGCTTGGATTCTAGTCAGAGACTTGAAATTATCATACTACTTACTTTGTAGTTTTTCATGCTTCTTATCAGCTAATTAGCCTCTCTGTGGTTGAGAAAGAATTACTTTTGCAAGTGACTTTTCTTCTCTTTTGTCCTCAGCTAAAAATAGGGAAAATAGGGATGCTGTGGTTCTTCTTCTATCAACCATTAGAAAAATATCCTTTTAACTATCCACATTTAATTTGTGTACTCATCTAGATTTTTCTTCCTTTATCAATATTCAATTAATGCTGAATAACTTTTCACATAACTTTTGTAGTTTGTGTTAAATATCCTTTCTGTTTGTTTAATCTGCTTTATTTTTTAAACATCTCTCTCTCTCTCTCCACCTGGTTTCCAAAAAGATTTAAGACTGATTCTTAAAGGAAATATGATAATTTTTAAGTCAGCAAACTTTGAAAATGCCAAGTAGAATTTAAACCAAATAGTAGCTTCTTTATGACAAATTAACTACTTATAAAATATGAAACAATGTCATATTTATGTTACTAAATGACTCAAAACCTGAAAGTAACATCCTTCTAAAGTATGTTCTCAACAACTAGAAATTCCACATTTTTACCACAGAGTGAATAGGAGTCACACATCAATGTAGTACTTTTGTTATGTAGATGACATTCAAACACTGACATTTAGTTTGAACAAAGTAGAAATGAAGAATTTTAAAATAGGGTTTGTGATTAGTAGATATGAGAATAAAGTGATTAAAGTGAGACAATAACAGAAAAATGATTATAAGGGTAAATGACACTTAGAAAAAGAAAATTTGTTTAGTCACCAGAAGGTAAAGGAATTCAGCCCAGAACAGCAGGAGCAACCAAAAAATGGATAGGCCAGACAATTGTACCTGGCATATGGCAACAGAATAATATTTAATCATTTACCATGAAAGTAAGCAAACATGCCTATCTTTGAAAATACTATCGATTTAGTAAAGGGACATAATACTACAATTTGAGTTGAGTAAGTGACGTAAGCATTGCTTAAAAAACAACAACAACAACAACAACAACAACAAAAAAAACATTAAAGGGATAAATGAAGATTCGGACAGATTGGAAACAACTACTGGCTGAGAATGCTTATACTTATGAGTACCACTGGTTATACAACACTATAATTATTTGGTGCTGTCTATCATTATCTCTAAAAGAATGTATAAGTTATTAGTATGGATAATATATAAAATACATATGTGGCACTGTGGGTTAATGCGCCAGACTGTAAAGCCATTTGAACTGCAAGGTTGTGGCAGTTCAAGCTCACCAGCAGCTCCTCGGAAACCCTAAACAGGGTGACTATGGATTGGAACCGACTGGACGATACTTAACAAGAACAACATGATTCACAGGTGTACACATACATATAAGGTAGTTTCAAAAAGTTCATGAAACAGTTCCGTTATCTTTTCATTGCAGTTTTTCACAGACTTTCTGAAGCCTCCTCATGTATTTGTGTGTGTATTATATATGTATATATACATATACATAGTCATTTATACAAGTATATATATATATATTTATATATATTTATATATATACATATAGTTGTTGTTAAGTGCCGTTGAGTTGATTGCAACTCATACTGACCCTGTTTAGAGTTTCCGAGGAATTACTGTTGAGTTTAAACCACCAACCTAGCAGTTCAAACCTACCTTGCTGTCCAGTGGTCATATCACCGTGCCACATCAGGACTCCATGCATGCACATATACAAATATATATGCATACAACTATGTAATTGGTGTTGTTGTTAGGTACCATGGAGTCAGTCCTGACACATAGTGACCTTATGCACTATAGAATGAAACACTACCCCGTCCTGTGCCAACCTCACAATCATTGCTATGCTTGAGCCCATTGCTGCTGTCACTGTACCAATCAATTTCATTGGGGGGGGTCTTCCTTTTCTTCGCTGACCTTCCACTTTACCAAGCATGATGTCTTTCTCCAGGGACCAGACACATAGGTATGTTGTTTTAGGTGCCATCGAGTCAGCACCAACTCATAGTGAATCTATGTACAACAGAATGAAATACTGCCTGGTCCTGGGCCAACCTCACAAATGTTACTACACCTGAGCCCATTGGCTGCTGTCACAGTGCCAACGCATCTCACGGGGGTCTGCCTCTTTTTCTCCAACCCTCTACTTTACCAAACATGATATCCTTCTCCAGTGACTGGTCCCTCTTGATAATATGTATATGTATTATGTGGGACATACTGGTATTTTTACCTTGGAAAGGGTTCCTTGAGAACCTGTATTTTAAAACCAATGACCATCTACTGTTAGATATCCCATATTTATGCTTATCATCTGGCATAAAAGAAGCTAGCTTTGTTCCAATCTGACTTGCCTCCAATACAGTGATCACACCTGCATGTTATAACTTTCTCCCTGTCTTCATTTGGAGGTGCCCTATGACTATGTTCTCAGGGAGATGTTCTGTGGGGAAGATAGGAATACCCTAGCTTTTGCCTTTTTCTCTTGCCAGCTTATTTGTGGATCCAAAAGAGAGCAATTGGGGAAATGGAATACTTCCAGTCCCTGAGACTGGTTTTCTTCATTATTTCCTAAAACCATGCTTAGCACCCAGAAAATTGTCCATTAAATTATGACAGAAAGATAATTCCACACCCTCTCTTTCCAGCCACCTTAACCCCAGATTTAGCCATTATCATGGTGGGACATAAAATCAGATCATGTAGGGCAAATGAAAAAGCAGGGACATTTCTGTGGAGATGATTCTCTGTCACTTTTCTAAGAGTGATGAGGAAATTTCTATGGCAACTCAGTGTAACATAAGGACAGTATCACTCATTTGTGTGAATGGGAAATAACATTTTATATTTTCACTTCTATTGATCTTGGTCCAAAATGTGTGAAAACTATTGGATTTTAAATCAATATACTTATATAGATTGACTTACAGACAATGACTCTTTGTGTTTGTTTAAATTTTCTTGTGATAAAATATATATAACAAAAAGTTTGCCATTTTAAAGTGACAATTCATTGACATTAATTATGTTCACCATATTGTGCCACCGTCATTACCATCTACTTCCAAGTGTTTTGCATTTCAAACAGAAATTCATTACCTCTTCAGCAATAACTTTCCATTTCTGTCTCCCCCGATAATGACTCTTGATCCTCCTTCAGATTCAATTTTCATTTTGACCCCTGGGGAAACTTAAAAGGATTGTAATATGTTTTGAAGTTCTAGTCTGACTTCATTTATATGCCATTGTGAAATGTTCTTTCTATAGACTGCTGTAAGGAGCTCTGGTAGCATAGTCGGTTATACATTGGGCTGCCAACCATAAGGTCAGCAGTTCAAATTCACTAGCCGCTCTGAGGGAGAAAGATGAGGCTCTTTGCTCCTATGAAGAGCTGCAGCCTCAGAAACCTTATACTGGGTTTCTATGAGTTGGAACTGACTCAACGGCATGCAACCATCACCACCACCATCGACTGTTATAGTCACAATTTTCATATGCTTGTGATTACATTGATAGTGTTGCTTGAAGGAAAATTTAGGATAAATGTTTGAAAGTTATCTGGTTAGAACATGTCTTCTTACAGGAATGATTATACATGTTCATGCCAGTGGATAGAAGTAATTTTTTGCTATAGATTTTTCATGTTAAAGAAAAGCTAGCATATTAGTCTGAAAACATCATTTCCTATCAGAATTCCTGACAAAAGAAAAAGAAAACAGTTGATTTTATTTAATAATTAGATATTGGCAAGTGCACCATGGCTAGATGAAAACTCCAGAGGTAGTCTGAGTTGCAGTAAAAGCAATAGGCTTGTGTTTTCTTTTATAAGTTTTCCTGCTACTGGAGAGTATGAGGTACCTGTATGGAGTGGGGGAATGATGAAGAATTGTCCTCAAATGAAAGTTCAAGATTTTCCAAAAACAATAAGTAGGGAGAAAAGACAAATGAGAATTTACTTGAATATTTGCAATCCAATAGTTTGCTATCCTGACTGCGGGTGATTAGAATACAGATGGCTGGGTCAGCTAGAAATGCTGTTTGGATAGGGGAACTAGAGGAGACGCTTAAGATGTCTGTGCCAGTGTATGGAAGCTAAAACAATTTTGCATAAAAAATAAGAAACCATAACTAATTAACACCAGGCAGGTGGTCTCAGTGGAAATTTAAAATCCAAACTAGGTCAGCAGGGAATACAAACTTGGCAGACAAAACTGTAACTGAAATGATCCCCCAAGACCCGCCAAGACAGACTTGGGCCAACTGCCCTTACAAAAAACCTTCCTGTGCCAGTCATATCCAGGAGTCTTGAGCCAAGGACAAATGGCTGTAGTTCTTTAAATGAGTCTGATTACATGAAGATTTCAGGGCCTCCCCTACCTCACCCCACACTCACACAGGGTTTGTTTTACATGCCAATATCATTTTATAAGAGAAGAAGTGGAATCAATGTGGATGTTGCTCCTCATGAATTTATTAACAGTAGGGTAGACAGTGGGGAGTGGGAGTCTAAGCTTTCAACAAAGAAGAGGGTGTGAAGGTTTGTTGGAACGAGATGAAGTTGAAAGGAGGAAATATTTAAACTCCTATTGAGTGCCAGAGCAAAATCATATACCAATAATGTTTGAAATGTCTGAGTAACAGCTTGCATAGTTGAAGTGTTGGGAGCAAAAAATAAATTTTACTGCTATACAAAGAAGGCTGAGAGGGTGAGATGAAATAGAGAAATAGAGAGAAGGGGCTTCTCCAAGGTGTGATTTCTATCACAGAGCATGATAGTATAAAGATCAGCCATGAGCCTCTGCTTTGTTTTCTTTTTATCCCTAGTGGGACATATAAAATGGTGGAATGTCAGTCTGTGACGGGCCCTTAGAGATATTCTAGTTCATGGTTCTCATTTTATAGTTGAAGAAGCTTTGGCCTCAGGAAAGAGAAGTGCCTCACTAAAGGCCACAGTGAATTCTTACGCAGAGCCAACCGGAAATGTGAATCTCAACTCTTTTCATTTGCTGACTTTTCTACCCAAGACAACCAAATGCCCTTCTTGCTCCTTATCCATTCATTCATTTTATTTATATTTAAATTCATAGGCAAACAGAGGTTCTGAAGGAAACCTGAGCTGTATAGCAACCAAAACAATGATTTGAATAACTCCACATGAACAGATTTGTGTTGTTGTTAAAGTGCAGTTGGAGTTGGCTCTGACTCGCAGCAACCCAGTATAGGGTTGCCAAGAAGTGACTGGTGAATTTGAACCACCAACCTTGCAGTTCAAACCAACCTTGTGGTCCAGTGCTTATCCTACAGCACCACACATATTAGTTTGAAATCTGTAGTTTTTAGTAGTCAGCCCTGTTCTAAGTGGAAAATGACTGTCTTTATGAAAATTAATTTTTTTTGTTTGTTTATGAGAAGAAAAAATATTATAGAGACTGGAAAATACAAGACAGTTTTTACAAAAATTATGAATTTTTTCTGTTATGAGAAGAAAAATTATCGTAGAGACTGGAAAATACAAGGTAGTTTCTTACAACCCTTTTGTTAATATTTTTGGTATTTCCTTCAATATTTTTCTAAGTATATTTGCATTTCATAAAAATTAATATTGTAATACACATTAAATTTTTTGGAAATAACTTTTGAATTTTAATTTACATGTTATAATGATAAAAATGAGCCCATTTTAAGGAAATAAGTGTTTTGACAAATCTTAACTAGTCCCCCTCAACTATTTCTTTCTCCAAGGACTCCTGCTGGCCTGTTTGGGCTTACACAACTGTGTCTCCCCAGCATTCTTTCTTCCTTTCCCGGTTTGTTTTGAGCTATCTCCAGCTCTGTGTTTCTGACTGTGGTTCTGTGTCTGTGTCTCCAGTCCCCCATATGCTTAATAAATTCTTCAGGTAAATCATTGACATTCCTCCCACCCCAGTTTTATTTTACTGTAGATTTATCTCTGGACAGGCTAGTGCATGGAGAAGCAGCTAGAAAAGAAGCTTCATTATTCACTAGAGAGGATGCTCTTTAGGTATTTTGTTTATCAAAAGACAGGCTCACTCTCCAAGATGGATTCTAGGGTGCTGTGGGTTAATGCGCTGGACTGCAAGGTTGGTTTGAACCCTAAGGTTGGTAGTTGAAACTCACCGGCCACTTCTAGGAAACCTTATAAAGAATTGCTATGGGTCGGAGTCGGCTCAAAGTCACACAACAGCAACAACGTTATACACACTATGAAATCATTTAAGGAACCCTGGTGGCTGTAGTGTTATTATGAGTTGGAAAGAACTTGACAACAATAGGTTGGTGGGAGAATGGTTAAGTATTCCATTGCCAACAAATAGATGAGTAGTTAGAACATTTACAGGTAAACCTGTTTTTTCTATGGTACTCTATATTTTTCTGGAAATAGATATTCTTGTTGACTGTCCAGGAAAGCAGACTGCCCAGGTCAAAGGTGAGAATGAAGCCAGAGAAGATCTTGAAGGATATTTCCTTAAAGCTAAGATAGACCCCAGAATCTCTGGTGGCACAGTGGTTAAGCACTGGGCTGCTAACTGAAAGTTTAGCAATTTAAACACAAAGAATAGCTTCATGAAATAAAAACCTGGTGATCCACTCCCATAAAGATTCCAGCCTAGAAACCCTGTTGGGTAGTTCTCCCTTGTCACTATAAATTGAAATTGACTTGGTGACACACAACAACCCATTTACTTGTCCAGCCTTAGTCCAAAACATGCAGGCTTTTTATTGTTTTCTGCTCTTTTGCTACTGACTGCTCATGCCCATGTGATTCTCTTTCACCCTCCTTGGACACATGTAAAGGAACACTAATAAGGTCTTATATATCTAAAACAAGGCTGGTTTTATTCAGATATACTTCTATCTCTATGTCTATAGACTCCTGGTATGGCGCTGTAGGATCAACACTGTACTGTGTACCTCAAGATCAGTGGTTCAAACCTATCAATTCCTCCTCAGAAACTCTATGTAAGATCACTATATTGTTGTTATGTGCCGATGAGTTGGTTCTGACTCATAGCAACCCTGTAGAGGGTTCCCAAGGAGCAGCTGGTGAGTTTGAACTGTAGACTTTGTGGTTCAAACTAACCTTGTGGTCTAGTGCTGTATTCCACAGTGCCACATATGTAAACACTTTATTATAGTTTGGAGGGAAGTTTACAGGGAAGATTATCTCATTCAACAATTTATACACATATTATTTCATAACAATAGTTGCAATTCCTTCAGTGTAACAGCACTCTTCCCACTTGCTCCCTGGGATTCCCATTTCTACTCATCAATCTTTCCTTCCAGCCCCTTCCTGCCTTCTGAACTTTGTTTTTGGGCAAATGCTGCCCTTTTGGCCTTGCATGACTAATTGTTCCTGAGGAGAATGTTCTTCAAAGGTGTTGTTTATTCACCCTATAGACCTGGCTATTGTTTGACTGAAAGGTGATCCCCAGGCCTGGGGCTGTGGAGTTCAGTTCCAGGTCTTAAGGCTGCCTAAGGAATCCTGGTGTGGCACTGTGGGTTAATGCACCAGACTGCAAAGCCGTTTGAACTGCAAGGTCGGTGGTTCAAGCTCACCAGTCACTCCTCAGAAACCCTATACAGGGTCACTATGAGTCAGAATTCACTCTATGGCACGTAACAACAGCAACTCTCTAGAGATTTTCATTCCCTTTCTCTCCCATCCCTGGTAATCATCAAAGAAGGTTTCTTTCTGTTTGTAAATCTTTTGCAGAGTTTTTCTAATCTTTCTGTGATTGACTTACTTCATTCTCTCTACTATTTTCTAGGTTCATTATGAGCTCTTTCAGGAATTCATTGTTATTTTATGATGCATGATACTGGATAATGTGTATGTACAAGAGCTTATTCATTTATTCTTCCATTGATGAGGACTTAAGTTATTTCCATCTGTTTACTACTGGGAATTATGCTACAATGAATATGAACGTGTGCATCTCTGTTCACATTGCCCCTCTTATTTCTCTGTTTCTCAAAGAAATAGACCTAGTAGTGGGAATGTTGGATCATATGATATCTTTGTTTCTGAGTTTTTAAGGAAGAGTTATTCCATTTTATAATCCTACCAGAGTTTGAATCTCTGCACTCCCATGCTTTGCCAGCATTTGTTGTTTTCTTTTTGTTTCTTTTGTCGATCGATCTATTATTATTGCCCAGTGAGATTGCCTCTCATTGCTGTTTTGATTTGCATCTCTCTAATGGCTATTGACTACAAATTGGGCTGCTAATCTCAAGGTCGGCAGTTCAAAACTACCAGCTGTTCCACGGGAGAAAGATGAGACTTTCTGCTCCTGTAAAGATTTACAGCCTCGGAAACCCTATGCAGGGTCACTATGAGTCCATGGCACATAACAACTACAACAATGGCTATTGATAACAAGCATTTCCTCATGTATTTGTTGGCCACCTGAATGTCTTCTTTGCTAGAGTGTCTGTTCCTGCCCTTGGCTCCAGTTTAAATTTGTCTCTTAGTTGTTGAGGTGTTGTAGCTTTCTATAAATTTTAGAGATTATTCTCTTTTAAGATATGTCATTGCCAAAAAATGTTTCCAGTCTATGAGTTTACTGCTTACTCTTTTGGAGAAGTCTTTTGATACACCAAAGTGTTTAATTTTTAGGAGACCCCAACTGTATATATTTAGTTATTTTTATAGATATATATGTCATAAGGAGTTCTGGTAGCGAAGTGGCTATGAATCGGGCTCTGAACCTCAAGTTCAGCAGTTTGAAACTACCAGCTCTTCTGCAGGAGAAAGATGAGGCTTTCTGCTCCCGTAAAGATTTACAGCCACGGAAACCCTGTACAAGGGTCGCTATGAGTCAGAACCGACTCCACGGCACATAACCACCACCATATATGCCATAAATTAGGGTCTCTAAGTTTGTCCTTGTTTTATTTTTTTTTCTTTTATGATGTTTATAGTATTAGATTTTAAATTTAGGTCTTTGATCCATTTTGAATTAATTTTTGTATATGGTGTGAGGTATGGGTCCTTTTATACTTTTTTTTTTTCCAAATGGATATCCAGTTTTACCAATACCATTTGTTAAAGACACTGTTTTTTTCCCATTTAATGGATTTTGGTCCTTTGTCGAAGATCAGGTGTCTATGGGTGGATAGATGGTTAATCCTGTTTCAGACAAGTTTTAATTCTTCATTTCTGGTTTGTGAAGACTCTACAGGGATCAACATCTCTTTCGGAATTTATAACTGCCCTCTGGAAAGGTCATGTTGAATGCCATAGAAAATTTAAAAAAAATATCTTCATCAAAGTGGTTGTATTTGGTTTCCTAAAATAACTAATCCAGGGGCAAGCAGACTCCTTTTTGCCTCCATTTGTACTGGCTTCCCCACATAACATGATTTCTTCAGAAAGCTTGCTGTGTGGAATTTTGTGTTAGATCTTTGCTTATACTCTTAAGCTCTACTCATGTGGTTTATTTTGTCCACAGACATTTTTGTGTGCTTGGAACAGCCTGTGAGAACCCAAAGATAGAGATATTTAGAAATAGATGTTACTTTCTAGTGTAAAGAGTCTCCTTTTCACCTCTCTCATGGTACTTAAAACACACATTTAGTGGCATTTGGGTCTCCTCACAGAAGCAACTTGGCTAATGTGGCACATGGTAGATCAGGTACAGCTTTCTTTTTCTGAGGTCTGACTGGACTCTGATACCTTTGCTGTGGGGGGAAACAGCGGAATGCTCCGATTGTTCCTGTTGGCGATAATCTATGGAACATAGCTATTGAATGTGTGGACTCAAATTCTTGTTTTGCCACTTCCTGTGAGACCTTAGACATTGCTAAAGTTTTCCCTGTCTCAGTTCTTTCAATTAAGGATGGAAGAGAATAGTTGTTACTTATAAATACCTTTCCCATTATTGTTGTGAAGATTAAAGTAATGTTAAAGCATTTAAACAATTTTAAAATTAAGTGCTCAATAAATGTTGGCTAATGTTACTGCTACTATTAAAATAATACTTCATGCTACTGATACTGTTTTCCTAAAGCATTGTGAGCTCTTCCTCAACCATACATGGAAAATAAGAAGAGTGTTTTGAATATTTTCTCTTTTTTAAGTTATTGCTGAAACCTGTACCATACTCATCTGAGTTAAACAGGTAAAACAATAACCCAGATGTATATGTGTGTTGCTCTTACTAAGTTCTTGATTCAATTTCATTTGTATCATTGTAGATCTGTGGAATTTGGAATTAGATTAGAAGCTTCATCAGTTTATTAGTTCATCAGACATTACTGTGCACAACTAGGCTCAGTGTAGCTAAGTATTTTCTTTCTTCAAAGAGCTTACTATAGTAAAATTAAGGTATTTTATTTCTTCAAAGAGCTTACTATAGTAGAGAGATTAATGCAAGCTTACAAATTATTTAAAGAATAATAGATATTTGAGAATTTTTTCCCTTTGTAGAACAATCATTTGATGCAGGGAGACAAAGTTTAAAGACTAAAGGAAATAATGAAGAACTGAATCAAGATTTATCTGATGTTCAAGTTTCTGGTGATACCCGTTGTATACATATGCAATAATCGTGTATAACACTGTCCTACACGGAGGGAAAAGTTGCTGTCTAGTTGGTGTGTTAGTGAGCCATTATACTATAGAGCAGGATCTGTAGGATAAGCATTGGACTGCAAAACACAAAGTTGCTGATTCAAGCTCACCAGCCTCTCAGTGGGAGAAAGATGACAATTTTTGATCCCACAAAGATTTGCAAACTCTGAAGCCCAATACAGGGTTTGGACCTTACTCAAGTTGGACCTTACTCAACAGCACTTCACAACAAAAATATACTGTTGAGCAAGGGTCAGTGGCAAAATCGTTTTTTAGCATTTAGTGCCTCAGACTGATGGGTGGGATTTGCATGGAGAAGAGGTATGCTGGGAGATTGTATCAAAATAGGAAGCACAGGAGCAGGATGAGGTGGACATTTCCAGTGAACTGCATGAAACATGAAGTCACTGAGTGGAGTCAATAGTTAAAGTGCTCAATTGCTAACTGAAAGGTTGGAGGTTCAAGCCAAATCAGAGGCATCTCAGATAAAAAAAATCCTGATGATTTACTTTTGAAATATCAGTTACTGAAAACTCTGTGGATTACAGTTCTAGTCTGACACACAAATAGAATCAATTTGACAATGACTAGTGGTGGGAACTGTGGTGGGTTCTGATCAAAGTGTAATCTGCTTTAATTAGAACCTTTGGGTTAGAGAAATAAAACTGGACACATTTATTGAGCTCAGATTCTGAAAGTCCTGGAATAACAGGATTAAGAGTTCTATTTTTAAGTAGGGCAGTCTGGAATAGTAAAGAGACATCTAGCTTTCAAACTGGACAGACCTGGGTGTGAATACTAGATTAACAATTTCGTAGCTATTGTGGGATACCTCTCAGTTTGTCGATGCTGTGGTGGCTTGGCTTCTATGTTGCTGTGATGCTGACAAATAATCCAAGATGTTGGGTTATATAACGAAGGTGACATCAAGATTGCAGGAAAACTCATGAACAACTTTCAATATGTAGATGATACAATCTTGCTTGCAAGGAAGTAAAGAGAACTTGAAATACTGATGAAGACTGAAGACTACAGCTTTCAGTATGGATTGCACTTCAATATAAAGAAAATCCTCACATGTGGAATAATAATATGATAGACAAAAGGTTGAAGTTGTCAAAGACGTCATTTTTCTTGGTTTCACAATCAATGCTCATGGAAACAGCAGTCAAGAGCTCAAATGATGATGTACTGCATTAGACAAATCTGCTTCAAAAGATCTCTAGACAGTGACAAAGAGTAAAGAAGTCACTTTGAATAATGAGGTGTACCTGACCCAACCCATGGTATTTTCAATGACCTCATGTACATATGAAAACTAAATAATGAAGAAGGGAGACCACAGAAGAATTGATGCATTTGAATTATGATGTTGGAGAACAATAGTGAAAGGACCATGTACTGCTGGGAGAATAAACAAATCCGTCTTGAAAGAAGTCTAACCAGAATGCTGTTTAGAAGTGACTATGGTGAGACTTCATCTCTTGTACTTTGGACATGTTGTCAGGAGAGATAAATTCCTGGAAAAGAAGAACACCATGTTTGGGAAAGTGGCGGGCCAGTGAAAAAGAGGAAGACTCCCAAGGAGATGGATTTACATAGTGGCAGCAATAATGGGCTCACACATACAATACTTGTGAGGATGGGGCAGGACCGAGTAGTGTTTCATTCTGTTGTTCAGTCACTGTGAGTTGGAAATGACTCAGTGGCACATAACAATGAGGATGGGAAGATTTCCCCAACTCTCTGGTGTTTAATGTTCTCATTAATTATTTCAGTGATGATTTATTCATGCTTATTTATTGAATATATAGAAAATCTATCCCCTACCTTGTAATGTCAGTGTGAGAATAATAACCAAGGCAAAGTATTGAAATGTAGTTACAATTGTTACACACTAGTCATCTCTGGTAGCGTAGTGGTTACGAATTGGGTTGCGAACCTTAAGGTCAGCAGTTCGAAACTACCAGCCGCTCCGCGGGAGAAAGATGAGACTTTCTACTCCCGTAAGGATTTACACCCTTGGAAACCCTGTACAGGGTCGCTATGGGTCGGAACCGACTCGACGGCACTTAACAACAACAACAACAACAAGTCATCTGTCAGTTTGTCCTACTGTGATGGCTTGCATGCTGTTGTGATGCTGGAAGCTTTGCCACCAATATTTCAAATAACACAGGGCCATCCATGGGAGACAGGTTGTAGCAGAGTTTCCAGATTAAGATAGACTAAGAAAATTTAGTCATGAAAAATCTTACGAATAGCAATGAAACATTACATGATGTAGTACCAAAAGATGAGCCCCTCAGGTGGGAAGGCACTCACAATACAATTGGGGAAGAGCTGCCTCCTCAAACTAGAGTCAATGTTAATGATGAGAATAGAGCAGAGCTTCAAGACTGTCATTTGCTGGTATGGCACAGCTCAAAATAAGGATGCTGTTATAAAGAGTTGGTTCTGACTCATAGCAACCCTGGGTAGGGTTTCTGAGGAGCAGCTGGTGGGTTGGAGCCACCCACCTTGCAATTAGCAGTCCAGTGCTTATCCTACAGAGCCACACCAGGATTTTAAGATAAATAACAGCAGTTATCCATTAATAGACATGGAATGTATGAAATACGAATCTAGGGGAATTGGATGTCATAAAAAATGAAATGGAATGCATAAAACCTTAGGTATTGATGAACTCAATGAACTGGTATTGGTCATTTTGAATCATACAGTCATATGGTCTATTATGTTGGGAATGACAAATTGAGGGGCAATGGTGTCACATTCATTATAAAGAACATTTCAAGATCTGTCCTGAAGTAAAACATTGTTAATGATAGGATAGTATGTATATGACTTCAAGGAATATTAATCAATAAACTACTGTTTAAATTTACACACCAACCACTAATGCTAAAGATGAGAAAATGTAAGACTTTTACCAGCTCCTACAGCCTGAAATTGATCAAACTTGGAATCAAGATGTGTTATTAATTTCTAGTAATTGGAACACTAAAGTTGAAAACAAAGAAGAATCAGCAATTGGAAAATATGGTCTTGGTGGATAGAAACAATACCAGACATCACATAATAGAATTATTCAAGACTAATGACTTGTCTCTCATCTGTCAGTTTGTGGTAGTGTGGGGGCTGCATGCTACTGTGATCCTAGAAGGTATCCATGAGTATTGTAAATACTAACAGGGTCACCCACAGTAGAGAAGGTTCAGCTGAGCTTCCAGATGAAGACAGACTAGGAAGAAGGAGAGATGGATTAATTCAGAATATTTAGTTACTGAAAACTTTATGAATTGCAGTGAACACTGTTAGCAACAAAATAGTGAATATTCAAACATGGTGAAGAGTGTCAAGATATTGTCAGATACAGTAATGGAAGAAGAGCTCCTCAAATTGGAAGGCACTCAATTACTACTGGGGAAAAGCTGACTGTGATGATGCTAATGGAGTAAAACCTTTGGGATCTTCATTTTCTGATGGGGCACACAACTCAAAAGGAAGAGAAACAGCTGTAAACATCCATTCATAATAAGAACATGGAATGTATGAAGTATTAATATAGGAAAATTGGAAATTGTAAAAAATGAAGTGGATATTCTAGGTATTAATGGACTAAAATAGACAAGTATTGGCCATTTTGAATCTAACAATCACAAAGTTTACTATGCCAGGAATGACAAATTGAAAAGGAAAGGTATTGCATTCATCTTCAAAAAGAACATATCAGGATCTTTCTTGAAGTACAGTACTACTTGTGATACAATAACACTCATATGCCTAAAAGGAAGAACCAGTTAATACAACTATTATCCAAAATTTCACACCAACCACTAAAACCAGTGATGATGAAATTGAAGAATTCTACCAACTTAATTAAGTCTGAAATTGACCAAACATGCTATCAAGATGTATTGATTATTACTGGCAATCAGAATGCAGAGGTTGGAAACAGAGAAAGGATCAGTAGTTGGAAAATATGGCCTTGGTTATAGAATAGATGCTGGAGATCACATGATAGAATTTTGCAAGACCAATGACTTCATCATTGAAAATAGCATTTTTTTTTTTTAATGTTTTTTATTGTGAATTGAGTGAAAGTTTACAGGACAGATATCAGTTTTATATTCAACACACCATACATCTTGTTTCATTACAATGGTTACAATCCCTTCCATGTACCATCATTTAACAGTATTTCTCTCTATTAACTTCAGCACATTACAATAACATTCCATATTGTGTTAGAAGTCTTAGAGCTACAAAGCAAGACAGAGAAATTAAAGGCATCCAAATTGGCAAAGAAGAAGTAAAACTTTTTCTATTTTCAGATGATATGATCTTATACATGGTGGTAGTGGTTATGTGCCATGGAGTCAGTTCCGACTCAATAGCGACCCTGCACAGGGTTTCGGAGGTGTAAATCTTTACGGGTGCAGAAAGCCTCATCTTTCTCCTATGGAGCAGCTTGTAGTTTCAAACTTCTGACCTTGAGGTTAGCAGCCCAATTTGTAACCCAATTCGTAATCAGAGCTCCTTGATCTTATACATAGAAAACCCCAAAGACTCAGCTAAAAAACTGCTGAAACTCATTGGAAGATTCAGCAAAGTGGCAGAGTACAAGATTAACATACAAATATCAGTTGGATTCCTCTATACTAATAATGACAGTTCTGAAAAGGAAATTAGGAAAGCAATACCATATACAATAGTCACCAAAAGGATAAAATATTTAGGAATACATCTAACCATAGAAACAGAAGTCCACTATAAAGAAAACTACGAAACAGTACTACAAAAAAACAAAAGAGATGCCCCAAAATGAAAGAAAATACCATGCTTTGGAATAGGAATACTTAAAATGCCAATAATATCCAAAGCAATATATAGATATAATGAAATACCAATCTATACTCCAACAACATTTTTTAAAGAGATGGAAAAATTGATTACAAACTATATTTGGAAGGAAAGAGTCCTTGGAAAAGCAAAGCATATCTTAAGAAGAACAAAATTGGAGGCCTCTCACCCCTTGATTTCAAATTTTACTACATGGCTACAGTGTTCAAAACAGCCTGGTATTTATACAATGAAAGATACATAGATCAAAGGAACAGAATAGAGAATCCAGAAGTTAATCCATCCACATACAGCCAACTGATCTTTGATAAAGGGCCAAAAATACATTGAATGGGGAGGAGGTAGTCTCTTCAACAGATGGCGCTGGCAAACTGGAAATCGATATGCAAAAGAATTAAACAAGGCCTTTATCTCACACAATATCCCCAAACTAATTCAACATGAATTAAAGACCTAATGTAAATCCCAGAACTATAAAGGTCATCAATGAAAAAATAGGGACAAATTTAAGGGCTCTAATACTGGGCATGGGAGTCCTGGTGTGGTGCTTTGGGTTAATGTGCTGGGTTGCAAGGGTGGTTTGAACCACAAAGTCAGTAGTTCAAGCTCATCAGCTGCTCCTTGGAAACCCTATACAGGGTCTCTGTGAGTTGGAACCGACTTGACGGAACTTAATAACAAAAGCAACAATACAGGGCACACATAGACTATCAAGCATCGCAAAAATTGCACAAACAGAAGAAGGCAAAATAGATGACTGGGCCATATTAAAAATTAGAAACGTATGTGCATCAAAAGATTTCACCAAAAAAGTAAAAAGGGAGCCCGCAGAGTGGGAAATTTTTTTTTTTTGCATTGTTTTTTCCACCCGGGACTAATCTCTGAAATCTATAGGAAACTACAACACCTCTACAAGGAAAAGACAACTCTGTTTAAAAATGGGCAAAGGACATGAACAGACACTTCACCAATGAAGACATCAGGCAGCCAACAAACATATGAAGAAATGTTCATGATCATTAGCCATTGTTGTTAGGTGCCATCAAGTCAGTACCGACTCATAACGACCCTATGCACAACAGAACAGAACACTGCCAGGTCCTGGGCCAACCTCACAGTTGTTACCATGCTTGGACACATTGATGCTGCCACTTTGCCAATCCATCTTGCTGGGAGTCTTCCTCTTTTTCTCTGACCCTCCACTGTACCAAGCATGATAGCCTTCTCCAGTGACCGATCCTTCCTAACAATATGTTTGAAGTATGAGAGATGAAGTTTGGCCGTCCTGGCCTCCAAGGAGCACTCTGGCTGCACTTCTTCCAACAACACATCTGTTGGTTCTTTTGGCAGCCCATGGCACTTTCAAAATTCTCCTCTAACACAATAACTCAAAAGCATAAATTCTTCTATGGTCATCCTTATTCACTGTCCAACTTACACATGCATATGAAGCTACTGAAAATACCATGGGTTAGGCACACCTTAGTCCTCAAGCTGACGTTTTTGCTCTTCAACACTTTAAAAGGGTCTTGTGCAGCAGATTGGTCTAATGCAATATGTCATTGCATTAGTCATTAGAGAGATGCCAATCAAAACAACAATGAGATATGTCACAGTAGCAATAACAGCAAAGTTCAAAAGAGAAGAGGACAATAAATGCTGGCAAGGGTGTGAAGAGACTGGGACACTCCCACATTGCTGATGGGACTGTAAAATTGTTCAATCACTCTGAAAAACCGTCTGGCGCTTCCTCAGAAAGTTGGAAATAGAAATACCTTATAATCCTGTAATTCCTTTACTTGGTATTTATCCACAAGAAATATGAGCCAGAACATGAGTAGATATATGCACAGAAATGTTTATTGCAACACTATTCACAATAGTAAAAGATGGAGACAGCCTAAGTGCCTGTCATTGGAAGAATGGATAAACATACTTTGGTATATTCACACATGCTAACTTGGAGAATAATGACGAAGCAGCAAAACACCTTATAACATGGATGACCCTTGAGGACATTATGCTGAGTGAAATGAGTCAGTCACAAAAGGACAAATATCGCATAAGACCATTATTGTAAGAGCTTACAAAGAGATTTTCATACTATAAGAAAAATGCTTTGGTGGTTACCAGGGGTGGAAGGGAGGTGACAGTTAGGCATAGGTTAGGGGATATACACATCATAGTCCCAGTGATGGGGTGGGCAATATTCAAGAAGGGGCAGAGGTTGGAAAAACAAGGAAGACAGGGGAAACACTTAAGGAGGTTTGCATGGGCTAAATGGAACAGAAGTAAGTAATGATGTATACTCAACCTTGGAACAACAGGGCTCTGTAATACAGGGATCGAAGCATAGTGTGAATGGGTAAAAGAGGGGAAATAATGTTAAGTTGTTTGGCTGTCTTGTAGATATTGTTTTTCCTTGCAGAATAGGCATTTAAGTGGACAAATCTGCAAAGAACCTTTTTAAAGTGTTTTAAAGCAAATAATGTCACTTTGAAGACTAAGAGGTGCTTAACCAAATCCATGTTATTTTCACTCAACTTGTTACATGTGAAAACTGGAAAATGAATAGGAAGACCAGAGAATAATTGATAAATTTGAGTTATTGTGTTGGTAAAGAATATTGAAGCTAAGCAAGCTTCAGCTTTATGGGGGTCTCCCAGATATATGTTTTTCTCGAACTTGGTGGAGAAAAGCTAACTACCATGACTTAATATTTATAGTTGGAAAAATAATGTAAATATGTTAGATCCACAAATAACTATGACTAAGTGTCTTAGGATAGGTTCTCTAGAGGAGGAAAACCAGTGAAACTTAGAGATATTTAGCTTAAGGTAATTCCTCATTCAGTTGTAAAGGCTGGCCATTCCCAAGTCTTTGGAACAGGAGTCCGACCTGGGGTTTCTCCTGACCCATACAGCTGCCAAAAAGAAATACCAGCCCTCACTTTTGGAATAAAGTCAACTCTGACTCATAGTGACCTTCTATAGTATTTCCAAGGCTGTAAATCTTTATAGGAGCAGACAGTCTTGTATTTCTTCCATGGAACAGCTGGCAGATTTGAATTGTCAACCTTATAGTTAGCAGCTCAATGCCTAAGTAGGGCTGACAAGTCCAAGATCAGCAAGTCAGAGGGCAGGCTGCTGTCTCACAAGCTTCAGAGACCAAAGAATCCCAAGAACTGGAGGTTAGATAATGATGAGCTAGTTGCAAGATCCAGAGAAAGTCAGAACCTTCTGGAACATCCATTTATATACTGGAAGTAGGCAACATTCTACTGTTCATAGTAGATCTTATCACGATGGTGATTATATTAGATGTAATAATGGAGGTGGTTGTATTATATCACAAAATGGCAGATGTCTCCTTACATAACTGCCATATTAGAGTATATCATTACTTAAGTGCCAAACTATATCATAACTGCTAAACCACTGAAAATCATAACCCAGCGAAATTGACACACAACAGTAATCATGACAACTTTCAAATGAGTTTACCCCAAGCACTCCATTGATTTCTGTAAGTCAAGTCACTCTCCAGTTTATCCTTTCCCACTCTATGCTGTCAATTGCTGTTGTTAGTTGCTGTAGAGTTAGTGCCGATTCATGGCCAATCATGTGTGCAGAATAGAACTGCTCTCTAGAATTTTTAAGGCTGTGGTTTTTTGGAAGCAGATTGCTAGGCTTTACTTCCAAAGTGGCTTCGGGTGTGTTTGAACTGCCAATCTATTGTTTAGTAGTCTAGTGCTTAGGTACTTGTGCCTATGTTGTCAGTAGAGAACCGTATTTATTACTTGTCATTCACAGTTCCAAGTATCAAATGGTTGTCAGTGCCTTTAATCTCTGCTGTATCATTAGTACTAAGATTACTCATTTTTATCAGAATAAATTCTAAAATTTTGTTTTGATTGAATTCATAAATAACATGTTGAGGCATAATCATGGCATTTCTCTTTGTAACTAGTACTTGCATCTCAGCAATTCTAGTTATTTGCCCTTGACTCAGGCTTACAGAGGTCTTCTGGCAAGGGCAAGATGAGGTTTATTGGAGAAGGCCAGAGCTCTGTTTGCCCACCACACAATAGGGAACAAATCTGCCAGTGAGAGGTCAAGACCTGTTTCATGGTGAGCCATGAAATATCAACAGCTGGAATTTTTGCTCCTAAGCCAACTAGGAAGGAAACAAAACATATTAAGACAGTTCATTTTTTTAAAAGTAAGACTGGAAATGTAGAAATGTAGCAGTCTGAATTTAAAAATTAAAAAAAAGAGAGAGAGAAGAAACATGACTTGCCTGTTGGGGTGTTTCATGAAGTTCTACTCTCAAAGTGCCCCTGTCATGCTGTTCTACGCTGCTTGACACCAGTTCTTCCCTTCTTCCCTTTACTCTCTCTGCCTCCTCCCCATGGCCCTCCACACACATCCACCCACCATGTCAAGTCCTCCCTCTGGTTTCTGTTACTGGGACCTGCTCTCAACTGCTCTGTGGAGTAAGACTATCTAACCTTTGCCCCAGCCTTTCCCATCCAGCCCATCCCAATACTGGCTGTGGCCTGATTTGTCAGCTACTTAAAAATCTGGGACAGTTGGACCTGAGGAAATGGGAGACCAATGTAAGATTTTTCAATGGAAGAGGTTTATTTTTGACATCCAAATAAAAAATATATATATTTCAAATTCTTACTGCATGACCTATTTTTTAAGTCTTTATTGGGAGGTTTTCATGGGAGAATATCAGCTTTACACTCATCCTATTGTATTTCGTTTCATTGCAATAATTACAGTCCCCTCCATGCATCATCAAATAACCAAAGGGTACACCCCACAGGCCTGTCCCCCACCCCCACCCCCCGGCCATCAGCACACGGCCCCTCTCCCTCCCTGAGTCTAGTGTCCCCAGATGCTACATCTGTCCACGTCATCGTCTCTGTCTCCATCCCTGGCATCACTGTCTCTCTGGGTAGGGTCGCGCTCTCCACTCTTCTCACGTGATGGTCCCAGGGACCTCTACTCCTGGGCTACAATATCAATCACTCTCCTCCTTTTGTCAAAAAACATCTACATCTATGTTTCCTACTTCACAGTCAGTCCTGATAGCAGTTATTCACTATTGTACAAGAGTCTTATCCCCATTTCCTTTTGCCAGCCCAGTCCCAACAGATTGGAAATGATTCAGTGGTGATATTACTTTCCCCTGCCCCATATGGAACTAGGCTCCCTCTTGAAATCTTGAAAGCCAGTCACTTCTTGCCTTTATAAGCACCCTCATTTGGGGTAGCCAATGTCTAAGTTGCCCATCCCTGTCAACCCTGTATACTGAGGGGGTGGGAGTGATCCTTGCTGTAAAGATTCGTTCCCTTTTTTGAGCTACTACGTCCATAAGTATAGGTTGTTGTTGTTGTTATGTACCGTGGAGTCAGTTCCAACTCATAGCGACCCTGTACATGGTTTTCGAGGCTGTAAATCTTAACGGGAGCAGAAAGCCTCATCTTTCTCCTGCAGAACAGCTGGTAGTTTCGAACTGCTGACCATGAAGTTTGCAGCCTGATTCGTAACCACTACGCTACCAGAGTGTAAAGTTCATCAAATTGTAGCAGGTTACTCTTTTTTTCCTCCCTTTTCTTTCTTCTTCTATTTGAATTCTGATCTTCCAGCCATTGAAGCCAGGTCAAGTGGGTACTATTCTGCAAGTATGGGTGTTCTTGTGCATCTACCGTCACTTCATATCAGCTGGACACTTCACTCTCCACTCTAGTCCTCTTTGGCCATGTCACTGCCTCTGGGCCCAGGATTCCCCGGGTCTTGCCCATACTGCTGGCCATCCAGGTCTCCACCTGGGTTCACAGGGGTCTATTGAATGTGGATGGCCTTAGCTCATAACTTCATTGTGTTTTTCCCCCCTTTTCCCCTTATTGGTGACCAACGTGGTCACCAGTCAGACCACATGCTTGCTAATGTATTCCCCTTGAGTCTCAGTCTTGGAAGGGGGTTTGCTCTGAGGGGTCCCAACCATTTGCCTTGATGGCTCCTGGCTGAACAGCTTATTTGTTCTTGTAGTAATCAATCAGACTGCTGTTATTGTTTTGGAATTTTCTTGCTGGTCTTTCTCTCACGAAGTATCTTCTGTTCTTCTAGCTGCTCTGGGCTGGTCTACTCGTCCTTTCCAATGGAAACTTCCTACCTCAGTCGGTTCTGGATGGGGTTCTGGATTCCACCTATGGTCTTGTGCAATGTAAAGGCTCCACAGGAAGCCTCTTTCACTGGGCAACTTCTTGTCCCCTTTTAGGTATTCCAATCAAATATAGGCTGAAGACGGACTTACGAGCTTTCTGTAGTGATGTTTCTGGCTTTTCCTTTCTCTCCCCCCTCAATTGTCTATTGTACATTGGTATGCAAGGGAAACCAAGATTCAAAAGACAACCAAGCATCTTAACATTATGCCCCTCTTTTACCCCTTCAAACCATGCCTCAATCCCTGTATCCTGGAGCCCTGTTGTTCCAAGGTTGTGCATGCATCATCATTTACCTCTGTGCCACTTAGCCCATGTGAACCTTCCTAACTCTTCTCCCATCAGCCTTGTTCTTCCATTTCCCTCCCCCTTCTTGTATATTGCCCCCTGCCCCCCCCCCCCCGCACCCAAGCTATCCTCTGTCTATTCCCTACTCTGTGCTCTTATCTTCCTCTCCCTCCCTCCCCTCCTCTCATCCCATACATCGTGGTGATCAGCAAATATATATATATATATAATTTTTCCCCCTTTTAGTGTGGGTTCTTTTTCTTACTCTTTACAATAATACAATAATGGTCCTTTGCAGTGTTTCTGCTTTTGTGACTGACTAATTTCATTCAGCATAATGTCCTCAAGGTTCATCCATGTTATGCGGTGGCTTGCAGCTTCCTTGTTGTTCTTCAAGGCAGCATAGTATTCCATTGTGTGTATGTACCACATTTTGTTTATCCATTCTTCAATTGATGGGCACTTAGTCTGTCTCCATCTTTTTGCTATTGCTACTTGACCTTTTAAAACATGTGTATAACTGGTCCTGAGTATGGGTACATTATGGTATTCTAGTGTCTCTCTTCAGTAGGCTGGAAAGGGGGCTGGCCAGGACTGTATTGAGAATTGGAATTAGAGGAATTGGTCCTGTCCTTCTTTCCTCACTTTCCACCCTATCTCTCTTCTTAGTAGCAAAGCAATATCTGAGGATGATTTATAATCACTTAGTTGAGAAAATAAAAACCCCTTGAGGAAGTCCTGCACAAAAGGCTTATCCTTTTCCCCTCCCATCATCCCTAGGCCAACAAAGGATAAAGCATCCAACACTTGTCATGGAGCCCCAGGATGAGGGAGGAAGCTAAATAGGCTGGGAACCAGGAGATGGAGAGTTTGACAGCACGGTCAAGGATAAGACTGAGTGTCATGCTTTGACCTGGCAATTGCACCCTTAATTGGGTGCACAGTTGTGCTTTCATGGCATTTAAATGTTTTAAAGCACCCGTGCTCAAGACACAAGGCTACTGTGCACTTCCCTGAGGGTGTAGTAGGGGAGTAAAAATGTGGGGGCTCTTTAAGCATAATTAAGCATTTAATTGCACATCTAGACTTCACCGATGGTTTTGCACATGCATGTGATTATGATTCACTTGAAAGCACTCCTTGTATGATACTCTACTCCATTTCTCTACAAAGCAAATTAGGAAAGAAAATATTCAAAGCATTTGATTCTTAAGTCCTATTTCTTTAGTTTCCTCTAAGTTCTAAATTTCTTTCACGTTTCTACAGAGTTAAAACAACCACCACAGGGAATTCCACATCTGACTTTTATAAAACACATAAAACAGAATGTTCATAACTGTGGGTAGTTTGCAATTAGAGCATATGTATAGTACAAATGTGGTGTCTCTCATCTACCAACATTCTCTTTTTTTAATTCAACTTCACAGATTGAGAAATCAAGGCATCGAGGTCAAATTGTTTACCTAAATCACTCAGCAGCAGAAACAGGTCAGGAATGTAATTTGTTCTCAGCATCATGCTATTTTCCATCATCAGGCCAACAGACTGGTGTAACATGTTTAACTCCATTTTTCTACTGGATACTAAGACCTTAGACTATAGATAAAACCATTGAGACTCAGGTTATACAGAAATATGGACTTGGATATTTTGGTCCAGTTTCTTTTTCATATTCATTTTCATGTTTGTTATTGTTGTAGCTAGTTGCCATGGAATAGAATCTGACTCATGGCAACCCCAGGTGACCCCTGTATGCACAGTAGAACTGCTCTATAAGACATTCAAATCTGTGACATTGTGGAAGCAGGTCACTGGGCCTCTCTTTTGAGGCCTGTCTGGGTAGAGTTGAACCACTAACATTTTGGCTAGAAGTGCCAAAGAATACCACTCAGGGACTCTTATTTTCAAGAATTGTTGTTGTTGTTAAGTGCCACTGAGTCAGTTATGACTTATACAGACCTAGTGTAGGTTTTCTGAGGAGCAGCTGGTGGGTTTGAATCACCAACCTTGCAGGTAGCAGTCCAGTGCTTTTCCTACACTGTCACACATCAAAAAACTTCAAACAAGGATTTTGGGAATGGACTCATGTTTTCTCCAGCTCTTCTGTCATTTTATGTTGAATAATTTGTGGAAATTCGTATTCTTTGCATTATATTCTTAATCCAAATATAAAAGTATGTGTGGTCTTTTAAACATAGGCATTTCATTTACCACATGCCACGGGAGGAGTTGTGTTTGCAAATGTTTGCCTTGTTACACCTATACCACTAACAGCTCTCAACTTCTATTTTTCTTAACTTGGACATTCTGAAAGCTTTCTATAAGGAGTACTATTTAACCTGGTTTGGGCTAACGCTAACTTTGGCTTACTCCAATAGTCAAGAAAGTGTCATTGCAAGCAGGCATCAGCTTAATATAAATTCTGTAGGGACCAACTTGAAACTATGAAAATCTCAGAAAGTTTTTTTAGAGAATGCCTGCACCACTATCATGGAATTAGTGTGTGTTCATCAGAGATGGATTTGTACTGGACAAACTAATGCTAAATGATAATATAGTGATTTCTAATACCTGTTCACTAAGGAATATGTGCAATCTCAGCCACATACAGCTGGTTTTGTCAATGGAAGTTTGTATGAGAATCACCAGAGTGAGTGGGGCACTTCTTCAAAATACAAAGGGTCATGTCCAATCTCAGGGCCTTTGAATCATAAATTCCAGGCTGTGACCCAAGTGTCTGTATTTTCAAAATGCTCCCCAGTGATTCTTAAGTGTATGCTGCCTGGAACCCTAGGGCTGGGACAATGCTTTCTGCTCTGTTTCTTTCTGAAATATGTTTCCTCTTGTCATGGATGTCATGTTGTCGATTTGGAGTTAGAGTTTGAAGACTTGGATTCAATTTGGGACTGTGAAATTTACTAGCCGTTGTGTAAATTGCTTAACTTGGGTAAATTGCTTAATCTTGTGCAGTCTCAATGTGCTTATTGTAAAAGTGAAGATATAAATAGAAGTTGTTATGATTGAGAGGTACCTGAGGTCCCTAGTAAAGCTCATCAAATGAACCTTTCTTGGTATTATTCTGACAGGGTTGTGCCTCTCAGACACTTCTTGTCCATTGCTGCCCTTCTGTGTTGGAGCTATCAAAGTCTTGTATCAGGGTCCTTATTACATTTTGCAGAAAAGTCATCCACCTTATTCCAAATAATAAATGTGATGATAATAAAGAATGTAACTTTCCTCAGACATGCTCTGTGAAATGCCCCCTGCCTGCTTTTTCTCACTGCCCAGTTCTCTTTTGTCTCACACCAATTCAGCACTTAACTTTTGTCGACTTAAGTAGTAGGGGTCATTTCCCGATGGGAGTCTGAGCAGAAAGGAACTCTCCCATTGGAAAGTTTATGAATATCTTGAAACGTCCAACAGGAGGCAGTGTCAATGAAGACAGACCATTTCACGTCCACTAATAATTACGCTGCAATGCTCTGTATGTGTGTATATGTATGTGGGTATGCTGTGTTTTTCAGTTGTATCATAGGCTCCTCAGGGATGGGGTGCTTACCCTCCATGGGTCTTAGTTGAGCTCTGGGAACAAGGAGACATGTATGTGAAGCAGCCCTCTGGCACAGATGTGAATTGTTTATCATTCTGGTTTCAATTGCCTCTCTTATGCACCAGTATTTATATGTACAACAAATGAGGGCTGGTTAATTATGTGGTTCTGAGTAGGAATTGAGTCTCTGCTGGAAGCATCCCAGTCTCTGCCCACTATTTATAGCCTTCATATGTCCCAAATTTTCCAGTTCTGATTTCAAATATTCTATCCCACTCTCTCCAGAAGTACACTTTATGCTTGTCAGACCACATGTCAATTTATGGTTTGAGAAATATAGTCACAGTATTATTACTGCCACCCTAAACACCACATTTTCTAACTGTGAGATTGGAATCCTGCTTTCTTAAAACAAATTGAGTATAAGTAGGAAGTGTGAAAACTTCACATTGTCTCGGTAAGTGACTCACTCCAGCTTCACCTGAAAGCTATGCAGGTCAGTGATTAAATGTGTAAATAGTAAATGTTGTGCTCATTGTTTTTTTTGGGGGACATGACCTTCCAGTTAGAACATAGTCAACAGATAGTAGAATACACGAATATGTTGAATGAATATATGGAGATTTTCATATTATATTAAATACAGAACTCTGATCCAAAAATGCTACATTTCTTCCTGATTGTATATGAACACACATATTTTTGCTATATAAGTACAAAGGGGGCAAATTTGTAACACTTATTGAGCTCCCTCATGATGCTATAGGATAAGCACTGGTCTAACTGCAAGTCGGCAGTTTAAACTTACCAGTCACTCCAAGGGAGTAAGATGAGTCTTTCTTTCCCTGTAAACATTTATAGCCTTGGAAACACTATACAAGGTTTGCTATGAGTCAGAATTGACTCGATGGCAGTGGGTTTGTTTGGGGGTTTTACTGAACTCCTACTTTGTACTAGGCACCAAGATAGGGAGTTTATTCTTTTTGACTTAATGCTCAGAACAGTACAAATGCATAGACCTTATCATAATCTTCATGTCACAGACAGGAAAGCTGAGACTCCAAGAGGTTAAGGAACTTGTTGAGTGTATTCAAGTGGCAAACCATGTAATTAGAACTCAGACCAGTGGATTGCAAAGTCTCTTTATAATTCACAATTTCTCTAAATGTAATTAATAGTCACTGAGGAACATATGCAGAAGTTGTCATATGGAAACTTAATATGCTATAAAATCTTCACCAGAAATAGTGTTTTTTAAAAAATAACAATTCGTCTTCATTTTTCTTAGAATGGTAGTAGATGAAATTGAAAAACAAGTTCCCATCAGACCTAAGATCCCCGTTATTTGGTGAGCTATTTTTAAATGGAATCAGTATATGAATGGCCCATTGCTTTGGTTCCAGTTTGATACATATACACAATGCTGGGTGAAGACATATGTATGTTTGGGGCAAGGTCATGGAGACAGATTGTCTTGTATATAGAGTCCTTGATGAAGGCTCCAATGACTCTCTGTGGCTCCATTGAATCTTCACATCTGACAATACCTGTGGTGCATACAAAGCCTTAGTCAATGGAGCTGCACTTCCCATACATCTCAGAAACCAGAGGAACAACTTCCTAAATGAGTTCTCCTTACCTCACATAAGCCAAGGGATATCACTAATAGAATCTATGCAAAATGGAAGCTGCTGGTTCCAGGTGACCCAAGGTCCTCTCACACAGATCCCAGTGTCTGTTCAGTCTGTAGAAACTATCTTGATTAAATGTTTAGAAATTAAAGAATATAGAATTCAGGTTCTGGCAGAATAGCTCCAGGACCTAAAACAGTGTCCATTATGAAATTGGTGCTCAATTAATATTATTGAGTAAATGAATGACTCAAGGATCAATGATTCTCTTTCAAATTTATTACAGAAAAATACACAGGTTATTGCAACATTCCATATAATTTCCAGATATGACATTAAGGGAAGAAAATAATTTTGATTTCCCCTTTTGTGAAAATAGAGGCTGTCCTGTTTTCATGGCTTTCCTGGATACTACAGTAGACATGTCATTTGTGGAACCCAAATGTACCAGCAAAGTTCCTAACACCTAGTATAGTTCCAGATATTCAATAGTGCAGGATCTGAACTCTTCTTTATTAATGACTAAGAGTCCGGGTGTGGTGGTGTAGAATAAAACACTGGACTGCAAGGTTGGATTGAACCACAAAGTCAGTGGTTCAAACTCATGAGCCACTCCTCAGAAATCCTATACATGGTCACTATGAGTAGGAACTGACTTGATGGCACTTAACAACACAACAAATAACAAAAGTATATATTGGAATTAAGCTCTTTTTTTTTTTTTTATGTCGGTACATTTTAAAAACCACTATCAAAAATTATCGTAAAACATTATGGTTAATCTTGCAAAATTGGGAATTCCAGAACACTTAATTGTGCTCACATGGGACCTATACTTAGACTAAGAGGCAGCTGTTTGAACAAAACAAAGGGATAGTGCATGGTTTAAAATCAGAAACAGCATCAGGATTGCATCCTTTCATCATACTTAGTCAATTCCATGTTGAACAAATAATTCAATAAGCTAGGCAATATGATGAAGAATACAACAACAGGATTGAAGGAAGACTCATTAACAACCTGCAGAATACAGATGACACAACTCTCCTTAATGACAGTGAAAAAACTTGAAACACTAATTAATGAGGATCAAAGAATACAACCTTCAGGATGGACTGCACCTAAAATAAGTCCTTACAACTGGAATAGTAAGTAGCCTCACAATAAATGGATAAAAGACCGAAGTTGTCATATATTTCATTTTACTTAGATCCACTATCAACACCCATGGAAGCAGTAGTCAGGAAATCAAACAACAATGCATTGGGCAAATTTTCTGCAAAAGATCTCTTTTTTAAATGTTGACAGCAAAGATGTCACTATGACGATTAAGATGCACCTGACTCAAGGCATGGAATTTTCATTTACTTCATACGCATGTGAAAGCTTCAACAATAAATAGGAAGACCAAAGAAGAATTGATGCCTTTGAGTTACGATTTTGGAGAAGAATATTGAATATACCATGGTCTACCAGAAGAACAAACAAAGATATCTTCAAGGAAGCATACCCAAAATGCTCCTTAGTAGTGAGAATGGAGAGACTTTGTTTCACATGCTTTGGATATGGTATCAGGAGGGACCATCCCTTGGAGAAAGACATCATGCTTGGTGAAGTACAGTGTCACCGAAAAAGAGGAAGACTATCATGGGTTGAATTTTGTCCCCCCAAATTATGTGTGACCTTGGCTGGACCATGATTCTCAGTGGTTTGGAAGTTACATGATGATCCCCCTCGATATTATGGAAGATTCATGAAGGTGTGGCATGCAACACCTTTTATATTACAAGAGATAAAGGGAAGAGATATAAGCAGAGACAGAGGGACCCACTACCACTAAGAAAGACAAACTAGGAGTGGAGTGCATCGTTTGGACCTGGGGTCCCTTCACTGGGAAGCTCCTAAGTCCAGGGAATGATTGGTGTCAAGACATATGGAGGTCTCCAAGGAATGCTGAACCTACAGATGCTGAAAGGTGACAGGGACCTTCCCCCAGAGCTGGTGCTCTGAATTTGAACTTATAGCATCCTTAACTGTGAGGGAATAAATTGTTTGTTAAGGTTATCCACTGTTGTATTTCTGTTATGTTGTTGTTAAGTGTCGTTGAGTCAGTTCCAACTCATAGCGATCCTGCATGAGGGTTCCTGAGGAGTAACTGGTGAGTTTGAACAACACACCTTGTGGTTCATACTGACCTTGCAGTCCAGTGCTTATCCTATAGCACCACACCAGCTTCTGTTGTATCAGTACTACACAATTAAGACAAAGACCCTCAACATAATGGAATAATGTAATCAAAGAGCCCAGACTGTGAGATGGCACAGGCCCAGAGAATGATTTGCTCTCACTCTCTTGCCCTGTTGTCATGAGCCAGCACTTACTTGATGCCACCTAAAAACAACATGAAAAATACTTTCTCAGTCTTAGGAGCCAAGACCAAAAATATGAGTTCTTTGTTATTACAGTGATCACACAATTGATATTACTGTATGCACAGTCTCATGAATAATTTTATCCTACTTGCTGTTCAAGACTTCTATGCCTTTGGCATGGGCTAAGTATAGTTAACATTAGATCAGCCAAAAGAATCCTGAAGAAACTGGGTCTATCTTGATTCAGTCATTACATCTTTTAGTTTTAAAACTAAAAACATGCCAGACTCTAGAAGAGGAAAACTTAGAGAATGAAGTCAAATATGGTGTCCTCAAATTTATCAGACCTAGTTGAGGTACCAACCTGTTTGAAAGACAAATAAGACAAGAGTTTGTAGAAGTAGTTCTTTGTTTACTGAACTGTAAGACTGATTAATTTAATAATAAAAAAAAACATTTTTGCTTTTCAAATAGGACTGAAAATCCACAATCATATTGCAACCCATGTGGCATTGTGCCACTTACTCGTCTTCGAAGTGAGGACTTGTACAGAAGACTGAGATTTTCATTGTACTTAAGGCAAAGACTGCAATAAAGAAATAGATGTCATGCTTTGATTTGGTCTGTATGACAGGATACATTTAAAAAATCACTTTGATAGAATTAAAAGTAAGAAATTGAGGATTGACTCTTAATAAAAGCTAATTAAGCTTTCCCCTATGCCTCCTAGAGAGTCACCCCAGACACAAGTCAAAGAAGTGATCATTTACTTGGGTTGGGCTTGACAAGTGCTGAAGTGTAGACACCTTTTTGTTCTATATCCAGTGATCTAGCATAGAGGCAGTCACAGAATGGGGCTCCCCCCTGCTGGTAAACAGCTATTCCATCTGGCAAGGAAGCTGGAAGGAAAGAAAGGAGGGAAATGGAGGGAGGGCACCAAGCAGGGAGGGGTTATGTTGCACTGGATGATGACTGATGTTGCCCCCTTTAAATGGGCAGAAGCCAGATATGCTGGTTTACCCCAGTCATTGCCAGGACTGTCTAAACTTCCACAAACAAAAGATTTGGGGGTAAGGAAGACAGATTATCAAGAAAAGAAAAAAGGGAAATTTATAATAAAATTGGTTCTGTTCTATTATAAAGACTGAAATATGATTCAACAGATTTGCCAGACTGAATTTCCTGCCTCCTAGTTTCTTTTTTCCTCACTTTCATAATGTGTCGATACTATTGTGTAGATATACAAATGTCAAACTATCTAAGGTTGTATTTTTATTTGAATTCAATGATGCATTATTAAGTACATTGTTATTTTTAAGTGCTGTCGAGTCAGTTCTGATTCATAGTGACCCTGTAGAGGGTTTCTGAGGTTGTAAACCATTGCAGGAGCAGAAAGCCTCATCTTTCTCCCAAGAAACAGTTGGTAGACTCAAACCACCAGCTTGATGGTTAACAAGTGCTTATCAGACGGAACCTCAGTGCTCCTCTTATTTTATAAAGTATCTAAATTGGCTTAAAGCATTTGAACTTGGAAATGTGAGCTTTTGGGGAGGAATGTTGCTTAGGATATGATAGATTCTATTTTAAATGATCAAACAACAACAATAAAAAAGAGGCTTTGTTTCCAGATCCAGAAACTCTAACTTAGATACTGCTTTGTAAGAGGAGTTCAGTGTAAAATCACAGAACTTGGTTTATAGTCTAGCAATCTACCTGGAACATAGTTAGTGCTCACTACATGCTTGTGGAAAACATAGGAGTCCATGATGCTTTAGGATTAATCTAAGGACTAACATATCAGTACTCTCGGTAGAGCTGTAGAACTCAGTCAACTGGTTGCCTGAGGGAACACTTTACCATTCAGTTTGTTACTGATACAACTCATGGGGCAGATGCTCATTATAAGACAAGGAATTAATGAGGCCAAGGATCAGTTTAATGTCTCTGGAGGCCAATTATCTTTGTTCTGTTCCATGGCTGCCTCTACAACCCATAGCCTTGCCAGCTGTCAAACACCAGGCCATGCTCTTTATCACAGAATGGCCCCAAAAGAAGAGTGTAAGTAGATGAGTTCAAACCCATTCAATTTAGGGAAAATAAGGCCAAAGGAATGTACTTTCAAGGGGTCAGTTGCAACAACTGAATAAATGAAGAGCAGCACGTTTTTGTAGCCAACTGGACGAGCTGCTATAACAACATGTTGTGGTTCAGTGTGTACAATGCCCTGCCCTTGTTGACCATAGACAACATAACCACATTTGCTGAGAGTGGAGCAGCTCCAAAGTCTTAACTCTAGTGAAATGTGCAACCCACAGAATTCAAAATGGACTTGGGCCTATTACAACCACATACGTCTTCCAGAACTCCCCTTTTTGTTATAGCCATATATTTCAGATTATTTCAACATTACCTAGTAACATTCTTTGAATAATAGACTAGTATATTTTCTTCCTGGCAAGCCTTACCTTGATCTGTATTATCATTTAGGCCCCATCTGAAAACACCATTAATTTAAATAAGCAATAGAGACTGAAATAAAATTCCATTCATGCTTAACTCTCCAATGTGGTTTGGAAATGCTTTCTTCTTCAGCCAGTCTTATGTTACATGCTGGATGGTCTTTTCTTTGACCACCTCATAAAAAGGACTCATAAATACTTTTCATGTGTTATTTAAACTAGTGGTACTCCCTGAGGCACTGTGCTCTAGTTCTTTAAAAAATCCTTTGTGTATTTCTAAAGCATTTCTAAACCAGTAGCAGAGGTAGAAGTGAATTCTGACTTGCGAGGGACATGTCCTATTAGAATCAGGCCACAAATTTCCTTTACTGATAAGAAGAATTCACTTCTCAGCAAAATGTTGCCTGATTTATATGCTTTCCTTCTGAAAAGAATCTACTGCGAGATGTAAATGCCTGAGTGCAAAAATATGTGTCCTTTCTTGATGATTCTGATGGCAGAATTGTGACCTTTCAGCACAAGGATGTTCTGTGATACTGTGAGGCACAAGAGTTCTACTTTCTTCTAAAAATTAAATTCCAGTTAATGAAGTGACAGAGAATCTGCCTAATTAATGCTTACTCTGTTATGTGTGACTTGGTCTTAGTTATGACCATAGTTCATTCATTTGCTAATGGACCATTAGTATAGTTCATCCATTCTTCATAGCAAGTTGGGGTGGAACATGTTCTATCTCACACATATCTCTTTTCTCTGTAATGTCTTCATTTTACATTGTATTTTTATTATGCTTGTCTTTCTCACTTTGATATAAATTTTCATTGGCTCTATTGCATCATCCAATTACTATGTCCCTCATTCCAACTTTATGTTAATCCATAATTGTTTCCTACTACTTATTTTGTCACAAAACCCTACTACATCTTAAAGTTGGAGGCTAAGTGAGAGATCCAATTTTCCTTCAAATGCAGAAATTCTTCAATATGCCACGTGTATGTTCCTAAAATGTTTGTTTTTTCATCCTTTCAAGGAAACATTGAATGGTAGCATCATATTTTGCAAACTCTCTAAGAGACTCTTGATGTCTGAGTTGCTCAGTGAGAGAGTCTCACACAATTGTATCGCTTATAAAATTAGGAATTAGTTCTATCCAAGTCTATCGGACTGCTTATGGAATTGAATAATGCCAGTTTTAATGGATTTTTCTGCTTTCTTTCAAATCGCCCTTCTTCAGTTTACCTGTCACAATTCATATGAACAGCTGTCACTTTTGCCCAGAATTCAAGGGTCCATATTTCCAGTGACCTTCTGGTCATCTCATCTCCATTTGGATTAATTCAGCATTCATTGAGCAAGTTTTTATTGAGCTCCAATGATGATCCAGGCATTGTCCTAGGCACTTGGAGGATGCAGATATGGATAGACTGAATCCTTTATCTCTTGGAGTTTGCATCTAACAGAGAAATTGATAATAAATACATAACATGACCATATCCCAAGAAAGCTACTGCCACTGAGTCGATTGTGACTCATAGCAACCCTATATATATGTTTTCTAAGACTGTAAATCTTTACAGGAACAGACCGCCCTATCTTTCTCCTTTGTAGTGGCTGGTGGGTTTGAACCTGGGATAGGTTCTTTAAACAGTGCATGCTTAGGAGTTAGCCCATTATCTTCACTTTTAAACTGGTCTTTCCTCCCCTTTAAATCCTAATTAGTAGTTCTCCTCATATGTAATCTCCAGAGAAGCAGTAGTATCTCCTCAGAATTTACTAGAAATGCATATTCTCAGATACCGACACAGTTACACTGAATCAAAAACTTGGGGAATAAGGCCCAGCAATCCATGTTTTAACAAGCTCTCCAGGTGATTCTGATGTATGTCTATGTTTGAGAACCCCTGTCTATAGGGAATCATTGTAAAGCTTCTAAATTAGAAACTCCATACCCCTTGATTTATTTTCCCCCAGTCACAACATCTTATTAATTCTCCCTAACAAATTTCTTCAAAATCTGCCTGGTTTTAAACTCCAACCCTTATCTCTTGCCTGATTTATAGCAATGGCTTTCTAATTGGTCTCCTAACCATCAGTTATTTACTTTCCCACTGAAATCCTTCCACACACTGCCAACAGTTATATACCTATGTTAAAAATGTTTCCCTACCACAAAACACTAAGCAAATGTTTTCACTGACTTCTTGTTACCTTCTGACTAAAATCTAAACTGAGCCAGGCACATAAGACTCTGTATAACACAATCAGAATTCATTCCACAATCTAGTCTATTCACCCTGTGTATACTGATTCATTGTTTCTCCCTAACACCCAAATACACCATCAGGCCATTCCCTTCTGTGATTCTCTCTGCAAACAGTGGTTGATTGTGATACTATGTTTATCTCACCCCTACCCTATCCTCTCATTCCTGCCCTGTCTTTTACTGGCAAACTCTTATTCTTCAAAGAGTAGAGCAAGTGCCACCTTTTCTGTGAAGTCTTTTCTGAATTACCCTGGAAAAGTTAATTGTCCCCTAAATTCCCACAGTCCTTTGTTCAAACCTCAACAGAAACATACATCATGTTCAACATCCATTTTGATAAATGAGAAAGAGAGACCCAGAAAACATAGGATTTGTCCAGGATCACACTACTAGACAATGGCTACTAGTTCAAGATACTTTGTGTTTACAAAAGCCTCTGTTGTATGTATAGTAGTGGGGCTAGGGGGACAATTTTTAATTTTCTTTTGACATTCGACCAGTAAAATTCAGGAGATTCTTCAAAGTCCTACTTAAAGTTGGCGTCTTTGTTTCTGTTAAATTGAGAGCTGGGGAAATTTGAGGATCATTTTATGCTCCTAGAGTCTCCTGCTGAATTCCCATACTATCAAGATTCTCTTACAACATCTGGCCACTTTACAGGGCATTTCATGGAGCAAATCAATTAACATTAAAAACGGAGGGAGGGAGAAAGGGAAAGAAAGAAAATATTTGAATGGTAGCATAATACTCTCCAAATTCTACAAGAGACAGTTGATGGCTGAGTTGCACAAAAATTTGTAGTTAATTATTGCAATATAGTACAACTTAATTCTAAACAAAAAAATTAAGTATTTTATTGTCAAATTTAGATGAGGGTCATCAGTTTGGACCACCTGTAAAACATCAATTGTTGTTTGTTGCCATTGAGTCAGCTCTGACTCATGTTGATCCTGTGCACAAGAGAGTGAAATGTCGCATAGTCCCACACCATCTTCACAATCCTTGTGTATGCTCCCGCCCATTGGGTGTTGTTGTTGTTGTTAAGTGCCGTTGAGTCGGTTCCGACCCATAGCGACCCTGAACAGGGTTTCCGAGGCTGTAAATCTTTACGGGAGCAGAAAGCCTCATCTTTCTCCTGTGGAACAGCTGGTAGTTTCGAACTTCTGACCCTGTGGTTTGCAGCCCGATTCGTAACCACTATGCTATAAGAGCTCCTTGCCCATCGGGTGAGCCACTATGTATTTAGAGTGCTTTCCCACCCAGCACTGTAATTGACAATATTCTATTGGATCCATAAGGTTTCCACTGGCTAATTTTTGGAAGCAGATCACCAGATCTTTCTTTCTAGTCTGCCTTAGTCTGTAAACTCCATGAAACCTGTCCATTATGGGTGACCCTGCTGGTACTAGAAATACTGGTGGCATTGTTTCCAGGATCATAGCAACACACAAGCTATCTCAATATAACAAATTGACAGGTGGTTTTTGAATACATCAGTATCCCAAAAAACAAACCTATAGCCATCGAGTTGATTCCAACACTTAGCAACCCTATGTAGAGTTTCCGAGATTGTAAATCATTATGAGAGCAGAAAGTTTTGTCTTTTTCCCTTAGAATGGCTGGTGGATTCCAGCTGCTGAGATTGTGATGTATAACCTATAACAAAACTAGGGCTAGACTTTTAGAAAACATAAATAGATGTTATTTAATCTTAATACACTTAGATTTACCACTAATTTATCCTCTGTCAGTGATAAGTGATTTTGTATTGAGAAATTACATTTAGTCATTCAGGTCATGGAAGTGGTTCTTTCAAAATGGGGATTCATCTGAACAGTGTAGGAAAACCTTGTAGTGGCCACTGCAACCACAAGAGTAGGACTTGATATACTGAAAGCTATTTCCATTTGTGACATCAGGTGTTAGTAAATTCACTTCAAACAGATCAAACTTGCTTTTCCATACAGACTTAGTAGGTACATGAACACACACATACATACACAAACACATACAGGATAGTGAATTCATTCATATATCTCCATTTTGAACATGCACATACCATGATATTTCTATAGTACCTAGAATAGTGTGTGACGCATAGTAGGTGCCATAGGCTGCCAAAAGAACCAGTAGATCTGTTTTGCAAGAAGTGCAGCCAGAGTGCTCCTTGGAGGTCAGGATGGCCAAACTTTGTCTTTCATACATTGAACATATTGTCAGGAGGGACCAGTCGCTGGAGAAGGATATCATGTTTGGTAAGTTGGAAGGTCAGAGAAAAAGAGGAAGACCCTCAATGAGATGGATTGGCCAAGTGGCAGCATCGATGGACTCAAGTGTGGCAACAGTAGTGAGGTTGGCTCAGGATCAGGCAGTGTTTTGTTCTGCTGTGCATAAGGTTGCTATGGGTCGGTACTAATTCGATGGCACCTAACAACAATAAGGTGTTTAATGATTAAATAAATGAGACTTAAAAACAGTGAGGATGCTCTAATAGTCATATTAACCCAATGTAGTCACACATTTACAAATTCCTGGTGTCACTTGGAGGATCAGCACTGGGCTATGAACCATAAGGTCAGCAGTTCAAACCCACCGGCTGCTCCTCTAAAACTCTATACAGGGTTGCTATGAGTTAGAACCAACTTGGTGGCACTTAACAACAATATATTTAGCAAGGGAACTCCTACCTAGTGTGGCACTGTAGGACTGGACTGTTAACTGCAAAGTTGGAAGTTCAAACCCACCAGTAGCTCCTTGGAAACCCTAAACAGGGTTTCCATGTCTCAGAACTAACTCAACAGTACTTAACAACAACATATTTAGCAAAGTACCTAATTTCTCTCATTTGAAGATAGACTTTTCTATAATGAGAAATGATAGCACATCTGTTGCATGGTTGGTGTGAGTATTAAATGAAATGAAATTTATAAGGTTTCCCTGTCACTAAATAACAACTGTTTTGACGTCAAATCATTTAACCTAAGTCTGTTTCGTTATCCGTGAAAAGAGATGAAAATGTCTGGCTTATGGCCAGCCTAGTGTGTTAGTGAGGATCTAGTGCATTTATAAATACCCACTAAATACAAATGCCATAGATATTGAAGGTCCAAGAACAAAATTTAGAAGGTGGAAGGGTTCAGAAAGAAAGGAATGGAAATGGGAAACCCAGGGAGGAAGTGGGATGACTGATATCGGGGGGATTATAACATGAAACAAAATGGATGTGAATTTTTCAGTGGAAACTGATTTGGTTGGTAAACCTTCATCCAATTCACAATAAAAGGTTAAAGACAAATGAATTTAAGGCATTGTTATCACTAAACTATTAAGAGTTTCCAAGAAAATGTCCTTCCCAGGCCCTCCGTATTATTCTCAGTAAAATGAGAATCTTTCACTAAAAAGACTTCAAAATTACAAGTCTTGCCATGGAACACAATCACATTAATGTACTATTGGGTTAAGCACTTGACTATTCATGGAATGCTGGTAGTTCTAGCCTACCCAGAAGCATCTCAAAGCCAATGCCTGGAAGTCTGTTTCCAAACTCTCACAGCCAGGAAAGCCCTACTGAGCAGTTCTGCTTTGACATACATGGGGTGGGTAGCTGTGAACCAGAATGGGCTGCATGGCATGTGGTGTTAGTTGTTTTTTTTTTTTTAAATCCTTTTTAAAATAAAAGGGGCCCCATTATTATTTAACTATAAATAATGTTGAGTAAAGGAAATAGTCCTTTCCAAGTATTCATTAAAATTCGGAGGGGATTTCTCTATATCCAGTCTGAATCTCCTTGAATTATTATTTCATCTAGTTACTCATCACATTTTTTCCCTCAATTACTCACATTCCCACCAATAGATATTAACTAATAGGTATTAAAATAATGTAGGTTTCAGTGTTTTCCTTTAAATCCTTTCCCATGCTGTGAATACCATGGGCTCTGATGTGTTGGAAATGGGAACACAGTTCCAAAACAGAGCCTCACAAGTTTGAAGAACTGAGCCAAGCTGCATGATTTTCTAAACATTCCATTGCATTAATATCTTGTGGGTCCATGGGGACCTCCATCTAAATCTCTGCGAACACTTGCCGGAGTTTGACTAATCCTCAGTGTAGCCAGGGGGAAACATTCCCACATTTTGGAGGGGCTGTAAATGGGGGCCCCACTCCGCCAGGAAGCTGCTAAGGAACTTGGGTGCGAAATGGGAATGTCTATGCTGTGCTCTGCTGTCTCTCAGCATATGCAGGCACACCCAGCAAATTCATGGGCTGGGACATGGGGAGAAGACAAGGACATTTGCTTCAAATGAAAATAAACTCTAAAAATGGAACAAGAAACAAAATGCTTTGTCTCTCAGAGCTGAAAGGCTCTGTATTTGCCAAACAATGGAATCAAAAGAATCTGTCTGTAATTGTCAGCTCACTGTGCCCTCTGCCTAGAATATTTCCCATGTCCTAATTAAATATTAATAAGATGATTCATTTGATCAAGGTATGTGGAGCACATTTCAGGCACTTTCCTAAGTACTAGTGAGGAAAACATTCTAACATAAATCTGAACAAAATACTGTCCATTCTCCTCAAGGGATTCACTATGTAAAATGAAGAAAGACAAAAAACAAATGATTAAATACCCTGTGAATATGTTATCTCTATACAAGTAACCTGTAAGTGTGCATGTATTTATAAAGAGACAGCCCAGATGTTGGCAGTTCCAACCCACTAATTGCTACGAAAAATAAACTTACGACAGCCTGCTTCCATGGAGATAACAAATTATATCCTTAGACACTCTCTGGGGCAGTTCTGTTCTGTCCTTTAGGCTCATTATAAATCAAAATCAATTCAGTGACAATGGGTTTGGTTTGGTTTTTGCAGATATGAGGGGGCTCCAAAAAGTTTGTGGGAAAATTCATAATCTTTTCATTCCATTTTCCATGAAGTTTTTGAAACCTCTTTGCATATGTTGTTGTTTTTGCTAAATGCCTTCAAGTCAGTTCTGACTCATAACAGAATGAAACACTGCCAGGAGCACCATCCACAAAATCATTGGTAAGCTTGAGCCCATTGCTACTGACACTATGCCAATCCATCTTGTTGGGGGTCTTCCTCTTTTTCACTGATCCTCCACTTTACCAAGCAGGATGTCTTTCTCCAAAGACTGATACTCCTGATCCCAAGTCCAAAGTATGAGAGACAAAGTCTCACCATCCTGGCTTCTAAGGAGCATTCTGGCTGTACTTCTAACAGATTTATTTGTTCTTCTAGCAGTTGATAGTACTTTTAATAGTCTTCTCCAACATCTTAACTCAAAAACATCAATTTTTCTTTGTTGTTCCTTATTCACAGTCCAACTTTCACATACATATGACACTATTGAAAATAGCATGGCTTCGGTCAGAATCACCTTAGTCTTCAAACTGACATCTTTGCTCTTGAGCACTATAAAGAGGTCTTCTGCAATAGATCTGCCTAACATAATACATCATTTGATTTTCTTGACTGCTGCTTCCGTAAGTGTTGCTGGTTGATCCAAGCAAAACAAAGTCATTGACAACTTCAATCTTTTTGCCACTTATCTTGATGTTATTTATTGATCCAGTGGTGATTTGATCCTCATCAGTAAGTATTTTAAGTCCTCTTCAGGTTCAGTAAACAAGATTGTATCATCTGTATATAACAGGTTGTTAATGAGTCTTCCTTCAATCCTAATGACACCTTCTTCTTCATATAATCCAGCTTCTCAGATTATTTGTTCAGGATACAGATGGAATAAGTATAGTGGAAAAATACAACCCCAGCACATTGTTTTTGTTAAGTGTTGAGGGTTCGGTTCCGACTCATAGTAATCCCATATAAGGTTTCCAAGGCTTTTAAATCTTTGTGGGAGCAGAAAGTCTCATTTTTCTCCTGTGTAGCAGGTGGTTCACAGTCCAGTGCTTATCCTATGGAGCCACCACACTCCCCAGCCCCAGCACATAACTTTCCTAAGTTTAAACCATTCAGTGTCCCCTTATTCTGTTCAAAGGATTGTCTCACAGCCTATCTACAGGTTCCTCATGAGTACAATGAAGTGGTTCAGAAGCTTCATTCTCCACAATGTTGTCCATAGCTTGTCATGATCCACACAGTAGAAAGACTTTGCATAGTCCATATAAAGCACATGTAAACATTGTTCTAGTATTCTCTGCGTTCAGCCAAGACCCATTTGATGTCAGCAATGATAGCTCTAGTTTCATGTCCTTATCTCACTCTGGCTTGAACCTCTGGGACTTCCCTGCCAATGTATTACTGTGTTGGGAGCGACTGAGCCGAAGGTCTCAGACTTGGGGGTAGTTTAACTGAAGGATTGCAACTGAACAGCCGTGGTCCAGAAACCCAGGCTGCTCCCAAGTCTGGCTGTCCCTTGGGTTTTTGCAAAGCTGATCCTAGGAACAAGGAACTTGGAAAGTCTTTCCTTGTACACAGCCATGACCTTTAGCTCAGTCTGCACAAACATTTAGCTGTATCTAATTTATGTTCCAGCTAGCTGCCACAACTTACATTTTTGTGATAGAGTTCTACTTACTGCAGCACAAACAATGTTGTTTGTATTCTTTACCCTGCCCCAGGCACCTCCCCTTGAGATGTGTATAAAATAAACTTGCTGCACACGTTCTGGGTTGGCAGTATCTCCATCACAGTGCTGCGTCCCACCTTGTCCCAACTTTTACTTAACTTGTATGTGTCTTGTGTTTTCCTTTTCCTTCTACTCTCCCATTGCCCCTACTTGGGATTAATCTCTCCACCCCAGAAGTGGAGAAAAGCTGGACGTGGCATTATTGCCACCAATTTTGACTTGTTTTTAGCAAAATGTTGCTTGTATGTAATATTAGTGATACTTTCCAATGATTTCCCCATCCCATTGGGTCACCTCTCTTTGAAATGGATACAGATATGGATTGCTTCCAATCAGTTGGTCAGGTAGCTGTCTTCCAAATTTCTTGGCATAAATGAATGAGTGCCTCCAGTGCTGCATCAGTTTGTTGAAAAATTTCAATTTGTATTCCATCAATTCCCAGACTTTTGTTCTTTGCCAATGCCTTCACTGTACCTTGGACTTCAGTATCATTGGCTCTTGCTCCTATGCTATATCTTGAAAAGACTGAAGATAATCCATCTCTTTTGGGTACAGTGACTTTCCGTGTATTCCTTCAATCTTCTTTTGATGCTTTCTGTATCATTCAATGTTATGCCCATAGAATCCTTTAACTTTCAAGTGAAGGCTTTTTTTTATTTCCGTTGTTTTGGTTTAAGAAATGTTGAGCAAGTTACTCCCTTTTGGTTTTCTAACTCCAGGTCTTTGTACATTTCATTATATTCCTTTACTTAATCTTCTCAAGATGCTCTTGGAAATTTTCACTTCAGCTCTTTTACTTCTTCATTTCTTCCATTTGTTTTAGCATCTCTAAGCTGGAAAGCAAGTTTCAGAGTCTCTTCTGATATTCGTTTTTGTTTTTTTCTTCTTTCTTAATGACCCTTTGCTTTCTTCCTGTATGTTTTTCTTAATGTCATACCACAACTCTTCTGTGTCTAATGCATTAAATCTGTTCTTGAGGTGATTTCTAAGTCTAAGTACGATATGTTCAAAGTCAAATTTTGGCTCTTGTGAACTTGTTTTAATTTTCATCATCTTCAGCCTGAACTTGCATATGAGTAGACTGTCTGTTCACAGTCTGCCCCTGGCGTTATTTTGTCTGATGATATGGAACTTTTCTACCATCTTTTCTCCAGATGTAATCAATTTGATTTCTGTGTATGACAACTGGTGAGGATCATGTGTATAGTCAACTGTTATGTTGTTTAAAAAATATATTAGGGAAAAAGTCATTGGTATTGCAAAATTCTATCATGATCTCTAGCATCATTTCTATCATCAATGGCATATTTTCCAGCTTTCTCTTTTTTTTTTCTCCAACCTTTGCATTCCAATCACCAGTATTTACCAATACATCTTTACTTAATGTTTGATCAATTTCAGACTGAAGAAGTTGCTATAATTCTTCAATTTCATCATCACTGACGGTAGTGGTTGCTGTGTAAATTTGAATAATAGTAGTATAAATTACTCTTCCTTGTAGCTGTATGGATATTATCCTATCACAGACAGCATTATACTTCAAAATAGATCTTGAAATGTTCTTTTTCTTGAGGACTGTGATCCATTCCTCTTCAATTTGTCATTCCCAACATAGAAAATCATGTGATTGTCAGATTGAAAATGGACAACAGACATCCATTTCAGCTCATTAATGTCTAGGATGTTGATTTTATGCATTCCATTTCATTTTTGACAACTTTCAATTTTCCTAGATTCATACTTAGCACATTACATATTCCGGATGTTTACAGCTGTTTCTCCTCATTCTTAGTTGTGTCACATCAGCAAATGAAGGTCCTGAGGGCTTTACTCCATTAGCATCATCACAATCAGTTCTACTTTGAAGAGGCAGCTCTTCTCCAGTTGTATTTTTAGTGCCATCCAACCTGAGAGGCTCATCTTCCTGCATTATATTTGACAATATTCTGGTACTATTCATCATGTTTCAGTATGCACTGCTCTAGTGTTATCTGACAGTGTCCCATTGTTACTCATTAGATTTTCAGTGACTCCATATGTGTGGCACTGTGGGCTAATGTGTCAGACTGGAAAGTCGTTTGAGCTGCGAGTTCGGTGGTTCAAGCTCATCAGTTGCTCCTTGGAAACCATATACAGGGTCTCTCTGAGTGAGAATCAACTCAGTAGCACTTAACATCAACAACAACACATTCAGAAGGAGTCTGCTTTTCCTTCTTTCAAGTCTGTCTGCATATGGAATCTCAGCTGAAACCTGTCCACCATAGGGGTATTCTGCTGGTGTCCTAGCTTCTAGCATAGTTGTCATACAATAGTATGACAAACTGACAGATGAGAGGTGTTCTACCCTTTCTCATACATGTATGTGTATGTAGTTATAGCTATACCACATTACTGTTGAGTGGGTTACAACTTAGAGCCACTCTATAGGACAGAGGAGAACTGTCCCCATACAGTTCCTAAGGCTGTAATCTTTACATAAGCAGACTGCCATGACTTTCTTTGATGGAGCAGCTGGTGGGTTAGAACTGCCAACCTTTTGGTTTTAGCTGAGTGCTTTAATTCCTGTGCCACCAGGGATCCTTGCTAGAGCAATGTTGTTGCTGTTCAGTGCTGCTAAGTTAGTTCCAACTCATAGTGAACCTGGATAGATTTTCCAATGAGCAGCTGGTGGATTTGAATCACCAGTGTTGTATTTACCAAGTTGGTGCATATTTTACAGTGTCACATCAAGACAGATAAAATGCTAGCAATAATAGTCTATATATAAATATATATATATACAATAACAATACACACACATATATGTATGTTATTGTTGTTAAGTGCTTGAATCTTATTCATAGCAACCCTTTATAGGGTTTCTAAGGATCAGTTGGTAGATTTGAACAACCAACCCTTTGGTAACAGTCCAGTGCTTATCCTGTAGCAGTATGAAGAATGAGCTCATATGTTTGTGAGCTCATTCTTCAGTCTTACAAAATCACTTCTTTCAGGAAGCCTTCTTTGATCTGTCTCTTCCTGAAATTATGGCTAGCATTATTCCTGCAGTTTTCTTGTGCTATTTTTCCCTTCCTATCTTGCATTATGGTTATACACATGCACAGTTTTCCTTTAAGGAAACTTGTCTTTTGAATGTAAAATCTCTGATTTATGCTCATATTCTGAGCACCTAGCTTACTAATTTATACTCTTGTGGCTTAATAAATATTCAGTGAATGAATAAATGAGCAAATTAATTTTTAAATGAACAATTTTTTTTATCAATAATACAAGAGATATTGTTATTTAAACAGAGCCCCTAGAAATCTTTGTTCAGTAGTAGTATCATTGTTGGCTGGTTAGCAAGTACTTTAAGATAAGGAAGAGAGGAAATTCTAAGATCTGAACATCTAGAGGAAGTTCTCTCAACTATATTAATGAGAAGTTTAAATAAAGAAGTATGGCTAATTAAAATAGGTTTTTTTCCCTTACAGTCTGTGTCATTGTAAGTACTGAAAATCAAATAGTGGGAGACCTAAATTATTCAAAATTCAAATAAACCCCACATTGTGAATGTTAATTTATTGTTCTTTTGTTAACATGACAAACATAAAAAATGAAAACTGAATTTCTTCCATGATCTTCTTTCATTCCAAATTAATGTCTGATGAGCCCCAGATCTCATTAATCTTCTAATGCTAAGCCCTTGATGTTGATTCAATCATCTGGGTTGATATAAATTAGGAGGTAATGTGTGAATAACCAATAAAAAAGATGTGAGGGACAGTCAAAATTCCCAAATCATACATACATGTGGTCAGAAAAAATGAGACATGCATGGGAAAACAAGCATTGACAAAGAACAATGCTAATTGCTGGAGTACCCAGCAGGATCCAGGTGAACAAATAAATATCGGCGCCTAAATGTATGGTGATGACATAATATTAGGCATAACAAAGTAAGCATAGTACAAAAAATGTCAATCTGTGTTCTGGAATGCCTCACCAGTCTGGAAACATGCTATTAACCAAATGTTAAATTTTCCTTAGATGGATACAGCTCACATTTGGTACACAGAGCACTGCCTACTTTGCTAGGTCCTTCTCATCTTACTAGACTGGGAAGTTGCTTTGTAATAGGTTCTTGGCATGGGGGACTTACATACCAGATTGGGAGGGAAAGGGGCTGTTCCTTCCTGCTGTGAGGAAGGTTGGAGCTACTTCATATACCACTGGGATTCCCTTTCAAGGAATATCTTGGACTAGACTGTCTTTTTCCTGATGGATTATGTTTTGGACTATCCTTTACCAAGGCTATAATCATGGGCTGTTAACATTTTTTTGGACTTTGATTTGGCTAGTAACAACAATGATTTTGGAAACCTGTTTTCATTTAATTTCATTTCCTTTTTCCTGTTAAGCACATCACTGGGCTAGAAGAGAAGAACCTCAGATTTTTGGAAGTATGTTTTCAGATGCTGCTCAATTCATACTGGGTACTCAAGGAGAAAAGAATTATACTCATAACTTTTGTGGTTCTCTCCACTGAAAAGTCCATACCCTAACCTGCCTTAGGTGGTTAGCAATAACATCCAAACAATAGTAATTTAATGCTATCATAACATTACATAAGCCATTCCCTTCTCTTCTAGAATGTAGAGGGATACCTGAGAAGCAAAGAAAAATCTGCAACCTCACAACTCAGATTTTCCACAAACCTACAATTACGCTTTCATCTGTACCAAATATGATGTTAAAAACTTGTGTGAGAATTTGGCAGTTTTACACATTAATGTTGTCTCTGGTCTGGATTCCAAAACCATTCTGGTCTTTTGCAAGATTGTTGGCAAAAGCCAATTGTTCAACAGGAATTGTCCATTTAATTCTTAGTGCCTTACTGTGGTTGGCTTGGTGTTGCTTTTAAATAATATAAGATGTGCTTGCTCCTTTCTTTTCTTTTTTGCAAATCTGTTTGGCAGGCATGTGACAAATTAGTTATATCTTTATAAAACAGTGACCTTATGAAAATGAGGGAAATATGACCAAAAGGAATAAAGACAAAATTCTTAAAGAGCAAAATTTACTCTCAGACATAGTCTTGTGAATTTAAAGAGAGGAAGCTTTCTCTATGCCACAAAACAACAGATTAAACAATCTGAATGTCAATCTATGTTCAAAAAATGTCAATCTACATCATTATAAGTACTGAAAATCAAATAGTAGGAGATCTAAATTATTCAAAGTTCAAATAAACCCCACATTGTGAATGTTATTTTATTGTTCTTTTGTTAACATGACAAACTTAAAAAGTGAAAACTGAATTTCTTCCATTATTCATTAATTCATCCAACAACAAAAAAAAAATTTTTATAGGTGCTGTCACCTCCTCTATGACAGCACAAATGGTTAATGCACTCAACTGCTAACTTAAAGGTCGGAGTTCAAATCCACCCAGTGGTGCTTAGAAAGAAAGCCTAACAATCTCTTTCTGAAAAACCAGCCATTGAGCTCTCTATGGAGTGCAATTCTACTCTGACACAAATGGGGTCATCGTGAGTCAGAATTGACTTGATGAAAACTGGTTATTCTTACACTAGGGAGACAGAAGTTTACAAAAGAAACTGCTACTATCAGGAAATTCTGTGTCATGAAACTCTGTCATCATCCAGCCTTATTCAGTTTGAGTAGAAACGTGTTATTATCACTAATCATCCTTTTCAAAAGTCACCATGAAAATATCTGAGAGTGGTTGTCTAAATTAAAATGTGACCTTGATATAGTTCATAATATCCCTGCTACTTTCTTCATTTGTAAAGCTGAGAGTGCCCCCCATAGTATCTTCTGGAAGAGGTGAGATGCATGATAACGTTAAAAACAAAATGTTAAAGAGTGAAGATTTTAGAACAGTCTCATCTCTGCCAACATGATGGCAAGCATGCTTTTGGGAACAGAATTTCTTGTCCTAACCAGCCTCCATGCTTTAATAAGGCAGCAGGACACCACCACCCTTCGCCTTTACCAAAGCTTGTCCCAAATGTTTGTTTCCAGCCAGTGACCTTTGCTATATTGACAGACACATTCCATACAAAAGTTTATCATTGAGAAATGGGAGATGTGCAGGCAAGCTCAATGCCTCCTCCCTCCCACCTCCTCGTGATATCATTACCACCCCATGTCCCCCGCAAACCCTCCATCACACATAAAAAAAAAAAGTTTAATTGTCAAACTCTTGGATGGATATATTAGCAAAGTGGTGAATACATCTGGAGTTAAATAGAAGTGTTAGTGGCATCTTTTGCTTGAGGTAGTTAAAGATTAACAAGTGACCAGACTTTGTAAATAGCTGCTCAAGGCATCCCTGTCTCCTACTACAAGCAAGCAAAATAAAAAATAATCAATGAACCCATACATGCTCAGTGTTTTAGCAACTGATTTGGGATGCTCAGTATACTTACCAAACAACCACTCAGTCCATCTTGACATGTGCTAAAAAAGATTATTACTATATAAGTAAAACACATACATACCAATAGACAACATACCTCCTTCCACAACATTATTCAGTAGGGTTGAAAGCCACTGCCATTTTTCATCCAAGTCAACATCATCATGAACTAGAAATCCAGGGAATCAAGACAAGTCAGCATTATGCTCATATAAACAGTTTACAGTATCTGATGGGAGTAAGATGAGGTTTTCCTGCTCCCATGAAGATTTAAAGCATTGGAAACCCTAGACAGGGTCATTATGAGTCAGAAATGACAAAACAGTACTTAACAACAACAACAATGCTGCCCTGTAACTTTAGGAAGCATTGCCCAACTAATTCTTATCCATTATAAAAAAAAATCTGTCTCATCAAAAAAGGAAAGGAGAAGAAGAAATTAAAGGGGAAAACCCCCCACAAACTTATGAAATACATGCAACTCCTTTTTTTCTGTTGACAAGAAAACATGTTCTCAGCTTGTTAATTAACTTATAAATACAGAAGTTTCCTAGTTAGGTGAGGTGTAAATGTATTCTCTCAGATGGTGTGGAGTGCTTGTGACTTTGAAGTGAACCTCACTGGTGAGTGGTTGGTTGGTCATTGAACTAATGAGATTTTAAAGTTTTGAACAGCTGGCTAAATTTGGAGGTCCCTTGTGCCTAAATGAAACTGCTGATTTACAAGTATTTTTGAATATGCACAGTCTTGGCTTATATTTTTGTTGTTGATTTAGTCAGGAGGAAAGGTGTGGATTTTGTGATGCCATAAAAATGTCAAGTGATTGCTTTGAGAATATGTAATACCTATAGGTAGCACCTGCCAGAAGCCAGCACCTTGTGTGGTTCCTAGTTGAGAATGTTTAAGGAAGGTTTGGGTATTAAATATGGCTACATGCTTTAGAGGAGTCCTGGTTTGGTGCTTTGGGATAAAACACTCAACTATGAGGTTAGTTTGACCACACAGTCAGCAGTTCAAACTCATCAGCCACTCCTTGGAAACCCCTATACAGGGTTGCTAGGAGTCTGAACCAACTCAATGGCGCTTACCAACAACAACAGCAACCGCATGCTCTAGAGAAGGAAATTTGGATGAAATGACTGATAAAGGTGGCTAATACCCAAAGAGAAGCATTTTAAATCTATATCTCTCCCTTTTTCTACCCTCCTTCCCTCCCTTTCTTCTTCTCTTCTTTCTTACCCTTCCTTTCTTCTTTCTTTGTCAGTAAATATATTAGAGAAAATTCCAGAATTCATATTAGGTTACCAACATATCTTAGTACGTATCTGTAAAAAAAAAAAAAAAAAGTTATTCTCTTTAACACCTAATTATCAATAATAATTCTTTTATATTATCTAACGCCTAGTCCAAATTCAAGGAGCTCTGGTAGCATAGCGGTTACAAATCGGACTGCAAGTCACAAGGTCAGCAGTTCAAAACTACCAGCAGTTCCACAGAAGAAAGATGAGGTGTTCTGCTCCCGTAAGGATTTACAGCCTCGGAAACCCTATACAGGGTCACTATGAGCCGGAACCAACTCGACGGCACATAGCACAAGCACAGTCCATATTCAATTATTATTGATGTTTTCTAATTGGATTGTTCATATCAGGATCCTAATATGGTCACACATTACACTTGTGAAATATCTTAATCCAGAACAGTTTTTCCTGAAGTATATATTTTCATCCCTACTTTACAGATACGAAAAACTGAGGCTCAAAAAAAATCATGAGTAATAAGAAAAAAAAGATGGTGAGCCCAGGTTTCTCTAGTCTGTCTGTTTATACACTGCTTCACTCTTTTTCTTAATTAGTTCATTCTTTTCTGTTGATGTTGGGCTTTCTTCCTCTGGGTAACTTACTTTCTACATTATTATTTTATTCTAATTTTACCTTAATAGTGTTTTAGAAGACCAGCATTCTGTTAGTTTTAAATTTATAGTACATGTGTTGGCAACTTTTTCCTGAATAATTTAACTGCTAAAGAGTGGCAAGAATCAGTGATTCACAGTGAGCCCAGAGTCTGCCCATGATGTCCCAATTTCTTTCTTGATGGTTTCTAGACTTTTCCTGGGAAATTGTAGAATGTTCGTTTGTCTTTATGGTAAAACTGAAGATTGGTAATAAGGAGATAAGTAGAATATGCTTATTTCTCTACTCTTCTTTTAAGCATAAAAGAGTTTGTGATAAGGCTTCAATATTTAAGTCTGATAACTAGTGCAAGGCACATATCAGACACATAATTTTTAAATCTTGTTTTCACTGAAGCAAGTCTAGAATATTAAACTTCCTTCTGGGTAGAATTGAGAACACAAAGGAATCCCATACTGGTCTCCTTGTCTTAGTGGGGTAGTGGGTTTAAAGAAAATGACAGGCAACCTTTCACATGTCCATAAAAACCTATGATCTACCTCGATTCATCTGGTCCAACATTCTATCTTTTTCAGAGGCAGAGGCTCTAGTACCTTTAAAGGATGTGGCCATGTTTGTAAATCCACATCTCAGAAACTAGGCCTGCTACACTCATATAATCTCCTCATGAATATTCATCTGCTTTATTCAGAAATGCCCTCCAAAAGGACCCCTGATGGGGCAGTGTGTTCAGTATTGGGCTGTTAATCAAAAAATGGTTCCAACCCTCCAGTCACTCCATGGAAGAAAGATGAGGTGCTCTGCTTCCATAAGATATAGTCTTGGAAACCATAACGAACAATTCTGCTCTGTCCTACAGGCTTATATGAATCAGAATTGACTTGACAACAGTGGATAGGTTTATTCAAAAGTGCAACCTCTCTGAATACTGTTACTATATGCTCTTTAGTATGTGACTTATTTTCTTGTTATAGAATCTCACTGTCCAATAAGATAGCCACTAGCAACATTTCAAGTGCTCAGCAGTCACATGAGGCTCCTAGCTGCCATATTGTACAAATAGAAATAGAACAAAGTCACAATCATAGAAAGTTCCATCGGCTAGCACTGGTCTAGAAAAACCTCCTTATGTTTAAGTGGAAATAACTTCTGATTCCAGGAACTTCTGGGTGGTGCAAGCCCATTAAGCACTAACTTCTCATTGGTTAATAGTCAATCATTTCAGGAGGTAGTTTATGATCAAAAATCAATGGTAAGAGGATGTCTGAAGGTGTTGGTGAAAAACAAAGTTTATTTGATTGTTCCTGTAGCAGCAATTCCGGGTCGACTGTGGCCATTTTGCACTGCTGTTTGGTTTTAAGTGGAAACTGTCACTTTAAACTTTGAGGTGATCTGTGTGCATATGTAACAGAACACTCCAGGGGTGTGGGGGTGGGGTGTCCACTCACTCAATCCCCCTCCTTTAGTCACCTGAATAGAGGTCTGCAGCCAGCTAGAGACCAATGAACAGATGGGGAAAAAAAGTGTCCACACTTTTCTCTCCGCAGTTCTGTCAGGCATCTGTGGCTGCTCTGATACTTCCCCTGCTTGGTCCTGCCCAAGGTGGTGGCTTTAGGAGCAGCTGAGTGTCTTAGATTAGGAAGCAATGGGTTTCTTTGCAGTCCAGACCTGATTCTATAGTGCCACTCCAAACACTAACGGAAAGTTTAAAACAAGTATTAATTTACGTTGATTTAAATGAGTTTTATGGAGAGGGCTTCAAAAAGTTGGGAGAGATGGAAAACAAGATGGTGGATTGGGTAGAAGCACAGTGAGGAGCTCTGCCAGCAACAACACAGAACACTGGACCAAGCAGGCTCAGGGGATGGTGCCAGAACTCTGAACCACATATAAAGGAATATTTAGAAGGTTGGAAGACTTAAAGCTAGGGGAATTTGTAGTAGAAGTAAGAAATCCACAGTCAGCCTGGAACTGTTTATCACTAGGAAAAAGGCCTAAACGGGGATTGTGGAGCAAGACAGGCAGACTAAAAAGGAAATAGGCCAAAAATTAAATCCTGAGTTACGTTACAATGACCAACAGTGGCATCTTGAAATTTCTCA
>NW_006408554.1:5749680-5754073 GCF_000296735.1 Chrysochloris asiatica | reverse complement strand
ATGGTGTAATCAAAACATTCCAGGATAAACAGAAGCTAAGGGATTTTACCAAAGCCAACCATGCTATGAAAAACATCTTAAAGGAAGTTCTGTGGACTGAGAACCAACAAGAACAGACAACCAGAGAATAATGTACATGGCAGCATCTCCTTGAACTCAATTGACAAATGGAAGAGTCAAGAACAGAATAAAATTATAAGAACAGAGGATCTGGGAGGTCAGTCTGTGATCAAACCAATTACAATGTGAAAGAAGGTTAAAAAAACAAAACAACAACAACAACAACAACAACAACAAAAACCCACAGAGGAACAGAGATCTAGGTGATGAGAAATTCAGATAGATTATAGGATAAAATAGACTGTCTTAAATTGAGGGAAGAGTTAATGGAATATAAGATAACTGCAACAGTGGGGTTGGGGGATTTAGTTTGGGTGTTGAGGGGAAGGGCAATACAAGAAGGGGGAGGAGATGAAAGAACAAGATAGATAGGGGAACACTGAGACAGGTTTGCATGGCCTAAGTGGGACACAGGTAAATAGTGATGCATGCTCAAACTTGGAAACAACAGGGCTCTGTGATACAGGGATCTAGGCATAGTTTGAAGAGGGAAAGTAATACTAAAATACTTGACTGTCTTATGAATATTGGTTTCCCTTGCCTATTATTGTAAAATATACACTTGAGTGGGATAGAAAGAAAATGTTGGGAATCATGCTTACAGAAAACTTGTAAGCCCATCTTCAGCCTATAACTGATTGAAATACCTCAAAAGGAGTTCTAGAACTTGCCCAGTGAAATAGGCCTCTTGCAAAGGCTTTGCAGAGTATAGGACCTTAGGTGCAATCCTGAGTCCCATCCAGAACCTTATGAGGTGGGACATTCCCACTAACAAGGACAAGCAGACCAGCCTGGAACAGTTAGAGCAACGGAAGATAACACCTACAAATAAAGGGTCATCAGGAAAAACCCCAAACAAAAATGTCAGCATGACTGGCTACTACAAGAATAAGCAAGCTGTTCACTGGGAAGACATCACAGCAAGCAACCAAGTTTCTTCAGGACAATCTCCCCTCTAAGACTGAAACTGAAAGGGAACACATGAGCAGGCATGTAATCTTGCTTATGACCACATTGGTCAGTATACTGGTGAGTGGAAGAGGGGGAAAGGCAGCAATGAAGAAATCGGCTGAGTTCAACCACAGTCCACTGATTCCCGTTGACCTGGAGATGAGAGAGAGAAGAGGAAGGGCTGGTTGGTCCAAAGTGTGGTGAGACCTGGGGACACTTAAGCCCATGGACAAGGACATAGCCACAGAGGGCTAGAACTGAAAGTGAAGCATCCAGCTGATATGAAGTGAGGGGAGATGCACAAGAACACACAAACTTGCATATAGTACCCATTTGACCTAGCCTCGATGGCTTGATAATCATCACTCGACTAGAGGAAGATTACAAAAAAAAAAAATTATTATAAAGGAAACAAGGGTAAATTGCTACAATTTGAACCTGACCTATACTCATGGAGGCTTGTTGTCAGGGAGGTAGTAACTCTAAATACCAACAGACAGGGAAGGAGTCTTCATATCAATTACCAATGCTATCCCCTCTGTACACAGGGTAGATAGGGACGGGCAACTTAGACATTGACTACCTAAAAATGTGGGGGCGATAAAGGCATGAAGTGACTGGCTTACAAGGTATCAAGAGGGAGTTAAGTTTAAGAGTATGGGTGGGGGGGGATAGTTTTCATCTTGCCTAGATGAGTCTGGTGCAAAGAGATTGGGATAAAATTCATATGATTCAATAGTGAATAATTGTTACCAATGACTAATTGCAACTGTCACGAATTGTAAAGTTTTGTAACAAAAGCAGGAGAGTGATTAATCTTACAACCCAGAAACAGAGGACACTAGAACCATCAAGGGAGAAGAGCACAAGCAGAATGTGGGACTTAATCCAGAGAAGCAGTGATGCCAGAGAGGGAGGCAGAGATGGGGACATGGAGGGAGGGAGTGGCTGAGGACTCTAGATTCATGGGAAGAGAGGGACTGAGAGCTGGTGGCCAGGAGGCAGACTTGCAGAATGTGCTCTTTGGAGGTGTAAATTATTATATATGCCTGAGTGTTTGTTTTTTGTTGTTTATTTTTTAAAGCTAAAGTGAATAGAGAGATATACTGTTAATTGATGGTACCTGGAGGAGATTATAATCACTGTAATGAAAAATAAGTGTATAATTTGTTGAATGGAAAACTGATGATCTGCCCTGATCTACCCTGTAAATTTTTACTCAATCCACAATAAAAACAATAAAATTTTTTTTAGAAAGTTGGGAGAAAAATTAATGAAAAGATCGTGGAATTTTTCCATGAACTTTTTGAAGCCCCCTTCTAGGTTTCATACCATTGTTCCACATTCAGAGTCCAGATGACTTTCCACAGCTTGGTTTACCCAGAGTCTAGAAATTCTGTGAAAATTTACAAGTAAACCCTTGGATTCTCAGTGTTACAGAAGTTTGCTTCAAGTGTTTGTTGTTGTTTTGTTACATACCTTTCTCTTGTGTACTTTGGGCATGTCATTAGGAGGGATCTGAGTCATAGTAACCTTGTATAGTGTTTCCAAGGAGTGTCTGGTGGGCTTGAACCACCAACCTTGCAGTTCACATCAGTCTTGTAGTCCAGTGCATTAACCTGCAGCACCACACCAGGACTCCTCAAAGTGTTTAGCAGATCCTTTTAGTGTTCTCAGGTCTTCTACTTCTACAACTATTTTCTTGGTAAAAGCCATCAAATAAAACCCAAATAGCTGTCACACTATAGTACTTTCCTTTAGTCCTTTGGCCCACACATCACCATTTGCCAGGTTAGTATATATTACTCATTCACCTAGCACAAAGCTGGTTCTCAGTAGACCAGAGGTTTTAGTCTGTGAATCTCCTGAAATCAGAAGTAAAATTTGCAAGTTAGTTTGTATTTGGGTTTGAGTCAGGGAATAAGAGTTCAGATATTTCATCAGATTTCAAAGAGTTCTATGTCCCATAAAATGTTGACCTTTGCAGGTCTTCATGACCATTCCTGTACTATTCCTTTCTGAGGTCTTGGAGTTTTGTTCAGTAAGGTAACGGGGCACATTGGAGACAGTGACTGGACAGGCAGAGAAGGACAGTTTTTGTTATCTTGGTTTACAAGGCCTCTTGGGTTAGTTCTAGAGGCATCAAAGCAAGCTTTTCTTCTGTCTTTCCTGTGCTCTGCAGGCCAAAAGTTTCATGTGTTAAAATAAACAACTGGCAGCTTCATTAGACTCCACAGAAGGAAGGAAAAGGTTTATGTTTCCTACCTTTTATATTATATAACATTACTATGTGAATTTCAATTCTTCAATCTGTTTAGTTTATTTAAACTTAAAAAATAGTACTAATGCTATAAATAGAGTAAACCATGTCCAATTCTGAGTATTTACAATAAGCATGCAGCTGGTAATATAGTCCCTGAAATAATAAACCACTTATCCCTTATGTTCAGGTTTTGTATATATCACCTTTATATTTTATTAAGTTACAGCTGGCTGCTAGAGAAGGGGTTCTTCTTATTTTAAACCATAGGGGGAAAATCCACACTTTATTTTGCATCCATTGAAGTTTTATAAACAATCATGGAAATTGTGATGTTTGTGTGAGCCGGATTCAACTTAGTTTCACTTCATTGAAAAGTTTGAACTCTGGTCATAAGGAAAAATCAACTTATTTTCAATTCGTTATGTTTGGTTTTTACAACACGTTGGCTCCTATCAGACAAGGAAGTAAGGAATTGGTGCTCTGTCTATAATCCTGATTTGTGGGAGAAAGATGTGACAAGCTGCTTTTGTAAAGATCATTGGTATTATTGTTCGGTGCTTTGGAGTCAGTGCCGACTCAAAGCGACTCAACAGAATGAAATACTGTCTGGTCCTGTGCCATCCTCACAATTCTTGCAGCCTGAGCCCACTGTTGCAGCCACTATGTCAGTTCATCTTATTGAGGATCTTCCTCTTTTTTACTGACCTTTTGGTTTATCAAATTTAATGTTCTTCTCCTGAGACTGGTCCCTCCTGAGATGAAGTCTCACCATCTTTGCTTCTAAGAAGCATCTGGCTGTACATTTTCCAAGACAAATTGGTTCATTCTTCTGATAGTCTATGGTATATTCAATATTTTCATAATTCAAAGGCATCAATTCTTCTTTGGCCTTCCTTACTCTTCATTCAGTTGTCGTATGTATATGAGGCAACTGAAAATATGGCATACAGAGAGGGAAGCAGAGATGATGACATGGAGAGATGGAGCCGCTGGGGACGCTAGACTCATGGAGGGAGAGGGGCTGTGTGCTGGCAGCCAGGGGGCAGGCTTGCAGGGTAT
>NW_006408554.1:5729012-5749013 GCF_000296735.1 Chrysochloris asiatica | reverse complement strand
TACTGAAGGCTGTAGTCTTGATCTTCATCAGTAAGTGCTTCAAATCCTCATTATTTCAACAAGCATGGTGTGTTATCTGCATATTGTAGGTTGTTAATGAGTCTACCTACAATCCTGATGCTACATTCTTCTTCATATTGACCAGTTTCTCAGATTGTATGCTCAGCATACAGATTGAATAAGAATAGTGTAAAAATACAACTCTGATGCACAACTTTCTTCTTCTTTTTTTTTTTTTTAAGTGTTTTATTGTGAATTATATGATAGTTTACAAGGGAGAACATTCGTTTTACATTCATTCCATTGTACATCGTATCATTGCCATGGTTAGAATCCCCTCCATGCATCACCAACCAATCAAATAGTATACCCTGCAAGCCTGCCCCCTACACTATCTCCCCCCAACCCCCAGTCTTCAGCACACAGTCCCTCTCCGGATCTAAAGCCCCCAGCTGCTCCATCGCTCCACATCATTGTCTCTGCTTCCATCTCAGGCATCACTGTTTCTCTGGGGTCACTGTTTCTCTAGGATCCCGCTCTCAGCTCTTCTCCATTGATGGTCCTAGGGATTGTGTTGTTTAGTTCTTCTGTGTCTTTGTCAAGTTTCTTTCTGGTTGTTCTATCCATTTTTGAAAGTGGTGTATTAAAATCACCCACTATTATTGTAGATTCATCTTTTTCTTTTTTCAAATCTGTTAGAGTTTGTTTTATATATTTTGGAGCTCTTTCATTGGGAGCATAGATTTTATTATGATTATTTCATCTTGTTTAATTGTACCTTTAATCATGAGATAATGTCCATCTTTATCTATTATGCTGTTTTTTTTGCCTTAAAGTTTATTTTATCAGAGATTAGTCCTGCCTCTCCTGTTCACTTTTTATTGCAATTAGCTTGGTATATTTTCTTTCATCCTTTGACTTTTAATCTGTTTTGGTCTCTATGTGTGAGATGTGTATCTTGCAAATAGCATATTGAAGGATCTTGTTTTCTTATCCATTCTGCCAACCCTCCGTCTCTTAACAGGTGCATTTAATCCATTACATTCAGTGTAATTATCGATCGGTATTTTTTAATTGCTGCCATTATATCTGTTTTTTCATGGTGTTGCTGCTGCTTTGTTCTGTTTGTCTTCCTTTGTTGAGTTCATGATTTTTGTGTTCTTTCTTGTGAGTTTCCTCATAGTTTTAATGTTTTCATATTCTTCTTGGATTTTCATTCTCTTGGTATGTTTTGAAGTGTTAATTTTCTTTGAGGTTGCCTCATAGTCCATTAACTTTTCTGTCCATTTAGTGCAGTCTATTTTATCCTGTAATCAACCTGACCTTCTCACTATCTGGATCTCTGTTCCTACATGTTTACCTTCTTTTACATTGTACTTGTTTTGATCACAGACTGATCTCCCAGATTCTCTGAGTTTGTTCTTATAGTTTTGTTAACAACTCTTCTTTCTGTTGATTTAATTCAGGGAGGTGCTGCCACGTATGTCAATCTCTGGTTGCTGTCTGTTCTTGTTGGTTCTCAGTCCACAGAACTCCCTTTAGGATGTTTTGTAGCACAGGGTTGGCTTTGGTAAAATCCCTTAGCTTCTGTTTATCCTGGAATGTTTTAATTACACCATCATATTTGATTGATAACTTTGCTGGATAAAGGATTCTTGGTTGGCAGTTTTTTTCTTTCAGGGTTTTATATATTTCTCCCCATTGCCTTCTTGCTTGCATTGTTCCTGCTGAGAGACCCGAGCTTAATCTGACTTGCTTGCCTTTGTATGTGACACTTCTGTTTTCTCTGGTGGCTTTCAGAAGTGTCTCCTTATCTTTGAGTTTGGAGAGCTTGACTATGATGTGTCTTGGTGATTTTCTTTTGGGGTCTACCCTTCATGGAGTTTGTTGAGCTTCTTGAATGTTTATCTTTTCGCTTTTCAGGATGTTAGAGAAATTTTCTTCCAGCAGTTCTTCAACTATTTCCTCTGTGGACTTGTGTGATTCTTCTTGTTCTGGAATGCCGATAATTCTTAAGTTATTCCACTTCATGTTGTCCAACATGAATCAAGAGACCATCTTCAGAATTTGTTATCCTTTTTTGTGTTTGTTCTTCTATCTTAGTGGTAGTCAGAGATTTGTCTTCCAGCTCACTGGTTCTACCTTCCATCTCATCTATTCTACTCCTCTGCCCTTTCAGAGTGGATTGGCAATATGGCAGCATCAATGGGCTCAAGCGTGAGGTTGGCCCAGGACTGGGCAGTGTTTTGCTCTGTTGTGCATAGGGTTGCTATGAGTCTGTACCGACTCAATGGCACTTAGCAACAACAACAACATGGATGAAAATCCAGAAATAGTCCTATAGAGATTATCTTGCTAAAATCTAGATACCAAAAACACTGAACATAATAAAAATGCAACAATGAATCAGAATTTTTTTTTTTTTAAACATATAAATAAACCTGCTGCTCTACATTAGAAGTCAGTAGCACCTTCAACAAATACTTTCTATGCATCTGGAAATTTACCTTGCCTTCCAGAAGGTTAGAATGTTGGGTAGAGATTAAAGAGTAAATATAAGAAAAACTAGCCATTATTTTTCAACACAATAGAAATAGACAATCAAAAAACCTTTTGATAAATTTCAAGTTGATTCCAACTCACAGTAACCCTGATCCATAAGGTTTCCAAGGCTATAAATCTCTTATTAAAAATTTTTTATTGTGAATTCAATGAAAGTCTACAGACAAGATTATTAGTTTTACATGCAACAAATCATACATTTTGCTTCATATCAATGATTGTAATCCCCTCCACATAACAGTTATCCCATTTCCTTCCTGTTGTTCCTATTTCCATTCTACCCATCTTCCCACCCCTTCTCAACTTTGTCCTTAGGAAAATGTTGACTTTTCCATCTTGAATGGTTGACTAGTCCATAGTTAACATACCTTACTAGTGTTGTTCTCTCCCTTGTATACCTAAATACCGTTTGGCTGAAAATTGGGCCACAAGGGTGAGTTCCATTTCAGATTTGAAGGAGGGACAAAGGCCAGAGTCTTGGGTTCCTCCATCTCTTTCTGACCAGAAGCCTGGTCTTTGTTTTATAATTTTGAGGGTTTTTTTCATATTTTTCCCCACTGTATCTGGACCTTCTAATGTGATCCCTTTCAGAGCAGTTGGTAATGGTAGCCAGGCACCATCTAGTTCTTGTCGTCTGAGTTGTTCCATTAATCCATTGGACTAATTGATTCCAAGCATCTTAAATTTTCATCACTTTTTTTTTTTTTTTCTACACACTGAGAAACCAATAGTTGCACCTTAGGTAGAGCTTTTAAGATCCCAGTCATTATCCAGCATAGTAAGATGTAAAACATTGTCTCTGTGAACTGTGTTATGACAACTGACCATGGTGTGCCCTGACACTAAGCTCCTGAAGCTCCAGGCTCAGCAGCTGCTTAAGGCTGTAGATCTTTATTTTTCTACCACAAAGTAACTTGTCAATGTGAATTGCTGGTTTTATGCTTAGCTGTCAAGTGCTTTGATCTCTGTACCACCAGGAATTCCTTTAATACAATACGTTGCTGTTGTTGTAAGTGTTATTGAGTCATTTCCAACTCATAGTGACCCTGTATAGGGTTTCTGAGGAGCAGCTTGGGAGTTTCAGTCACCAACCTTGCATTTCAAACTGACCTTATGGTCCAGTGTTTATCCTACAGCATCACACCAGACAACATTAAACAAACTGCATAATATTACTTTCTTCAGTAATTCAGAGGAATGCAGCAAGGTTTAATTTATAAGATACTGTCAAAGAGGCTGCACTAATTTCAACTTGCACTAGCAAAATCTTAACCAGTAGGTGTGTCTTAGTATCCTAACAGAAATATCCCAAGTAGATGGCTTTAATAAGCAAAATTTATTATTTCACAGTTCATTGTTGTTGTTGTTAAGTGCTGTCAAGTCAGTTCCAAGTTATAGCGATCCTATATAGAGTTTTCTAAGAGAGGTTGATGGGTTTGAACTGCCATCCTTGTGCTTCGAACTTACCTGTGATTCAGTGCATTATCCTACAGTGCCACACCAAGATCCTCTCACAGTTTTGTTCTTGTTAAGTACTATTGAGTTGGTTCTAACTCATAGTGATCCTGTAAAGGTTTTCAAGGAGTGGCTAGTGAGTTTGAACTACTAAACTTGTGGTCAAACTGACCTTGCGATCCATTGCTTTATCATAGTGCCACACCAGTACTCACAGTTTAAGAGGCTAGAATTTCAAAATCAGGACACTAGCTGTAGGAGAAAGTTTTTCCTCTTTGTCACCTTTGGGGGAAAGTCCTAATTCCTTTTCAATATCTGTGGGTCTGCCTGCACTCCTTGGGAATCTCATGTGACTTGAGAACTTTCCCTGGGTCTAGGACGTTCTCAATATAGGAATCTTGGGTCCAAAGCATGTAGGATATGCTTCAATCCTGGTTCCTCTTTCTTGGTGATAGGTAGGTATCTCTTTACTCCTTTGTTAATTATTTTCATATCTCAAAATAGATTGATTTCATATAGAACCTAATCCTGTAAGATCATATTGCAATCTCATTAACATAATTGTCTCTAATCCTGGAAAGAAATTTGGAAGTCAGCTAACTGGCCAAGTTACTGGAAGAGATCCATAGTTGTGTCCATTCCTAAAAAGGGTGGCCCAGCAGAATGCAAAAATTATCGAACAATATCATTAATACCACAGACAAGTAAAGCTCTGATGAGGATAATTTAAAAAACATTTTCAGCAGCACACTGACAGGAAGCTGCCAGAAAATTCAAGCCAGATTCAGAAAAGAATGTGGAACAAGGGATATCATTGTTGAGGTCAGATCTTGGGTAAAAACAGAGAATATTAGAAAGATAAAACTTGTGTTTTATTGACGACACAAAGGCATTCATCTGTGTGTATCATAACAAACTATGATAACATTGTGAAGAATGGGAATTCTAGAACACTTTATTGTGCTCATGGGGAACCTATCCATAGTACGGTAGGCAGTCGCTCGAACAGAACAAGGGGATACTGAATGGTTTAAAATCAGGTAAAGTATGTGCAGGGTTGTATTCTTTCACCATACTTTTTCAGTCTTAATGGTGATCTAATAACCCAAGACACTGGACTATATGAAGAATTCAGCATTAGGGTTTGAGGAAGGCTCATTAACACTCTGTACTATGCAGATGGCAAAACTTTGCTTGTTGAGTGCGAAGAGGACTTAAAACACATGCTGGTGAAGGTTAAAGACTACAGCCTTCAGTAAGGATTACAACTCAATGTAAAGAACATAGGAATTCTCATTACTGGACCAATAAACAACACCATGATAAATATAGCAATTTGAACTGTCAAGAATTTTATTTTACTTGACCACACTCAATGTTTATGGATGGAGCAGTCAGGAAATCAAACTATGTATTCCATGAGGCAATTTTGCTGTAAAAGACCTCTTTAAAATGTAAAAGAGCAAGGATGTCACTTAGAGGACTGAGGTGCACCTGACTCAAGCCATGATATTTTCATTCACCTCATACACATGTGAAAGTTGAACAATGAATGAATACACAAGATGGAAGAAAAATTGGCGCACTTGAATTATGGTATTGGCAAAGAATATTGAATATGCTAAGGTGTGCAAAAAGAACAAACAAATCTGTTTTGGATGGAGTACAGTCACAATGCTCCTCAGAAGTGAAGATAGTGAGATTTCAACTCATGTGCTTTGTGCCATGTTATCAAGAAGGGCCAGTCCCTCGAGAAGAACATCATACTTGGTAAAATTGAAGTCCAGCAAAAAAGAGGAAGACCCCCCAATGAGATGGACTGACATAGTGGTTGAAACAAAGGTCTCAACATAATAGTAATTGTGAGGATAGTGCAGGACCAGGCATTGTTTGGTCCTGTTGTACATAGGGTCCTTATAAATTGGAGCCAACACAATGGCATTTAAAACAGTCCTGCCTCATTAACATAACAGAAGTTTGAATGTGCAACACATAGGATAATTACATCCAATCACAATATGGAGGATCACTATATAGTACTGAGAATCATGACCTAGCCAAGTTAACACCTATTATGGGGAGGATATAATTCAATCCATTACATAGTGGTATGTAATGATACTACATTATTATTAACTATTTTCACTTGTATACCTCTGATACCAAATAATATTGAGTAATTTTTCCTGCATTTATTAGACAATTGGATATCATCTTTTGCGAAGTGGTTTTTCTTTTTTTCAAATCATTTGCCCATTTTTCTTTTGCGTATTCTTATCTTTTTCTAGTGGACTTCAAGGAGTTCTTAATATAGTCCAATGACTAGCACTTTATTAGATATATGAATGGCAAATACTATTTCCCATTCTCTTAATGGTGTTCTTTTACATCCTTTATGGTGCATTTTGATAAACAGAATTGTCTTAGCTTTATTATAGTGCAACTGACAATTTTCTAAATGTTAGTGTTTTTTGTGTTCTCTTAAAAAAACTTTCCCTTGCTGAAACTCATATTTCTATACATATTTCTATACTATATTGTTGTAATTTAGACTTCCAATCTTTCAGAAATATATTTTTGTGTATAGTGAAAGATAAATCTTTTCTCCTTCAGGTATCTAATTGATGCAGCACCATTGATTGAAATGGATATCCTTTCTCAACTATGCTGTTGTATCATTAGAGTCATCAGCCAAGTGCATGTGTGTGTCTGTTGCTTTTCTCTATCCTTTTCCATCATTCTACTGTTCCATTCAAGTGCCAATAGCACATTGTCTTAATTGCTGTAGCTTTGTGATCAGTCTAACATCTGATAATGCAAGTCTTCCAGTTTTGTTCTTTTTTTTAAAAAAAGCAATTTTCTAGTGTGGTGCTGCAGGATAAGCACTGGACTGCTAACCTCCAGGTCAGTGGTTCCAGGTCAGTGGTTCGAATCTATCAGCCACTCCTCAGAAGCCCTATATAGGGTCACTGTGAGTCAGAATTGACTCAGTGGCACTTAACAAAATAACAACATCAGTTCTTTGGCATCTGCATTCCCATATTCGTTTTAGAATAAGCTTATACACATATATATACTTGTGTACTCTAGGACTTTGGGATTATTGTTGTTGTTGTTAAGTGCCGTCCAAAAATCCACCTGAGGAGAATTAACTCTTTGCAACATTTTTGTTGTTGTTGTCATGTGCCGTTGAGTTGGTTCAGGCTCATAACAACCCTGTGTAGGCTTTCTGAGGAGCAGCTAGTAGTGTGAACTGTCAGTCTTGCCATTCAAACCAACAGTGCGGTCCAGTGTTTACCTTACAGTGCTATACCAGGACTCCCTTTGCAGTATTAAGTTGTTCTAATTTATAAACATGGTGTTGTGTGGATATAAACATGGAGTTGCTATGATTCTGTGAGCTATGCCACTGGTATTTTAAATAACCGGCAGGGTCACCCATGGTGGACAGGTTTCAGATGAGCTTCCAGACAAAGACAGACTAGGAAGAAAGAGTGACAAACTACTTCCGAATCACTAGTCACTGAAAACTCTATGACTAGCAGAGAAACATGGTGTAGCCTTTCATTTATTTGTTTTTGTATACTGTTAGAACTTTTTAAACTTCCTTCAATAATGCTTATCAATTTACATTGCAATTAGATAAGACAACACAATGGTGTTAAGTTGATGCTTAGATTGAGAGATCCCCAAACTGATGAATATCAGCATTATTTGTAACTATTTAAATAATAGTTAATACCCTGGCCTCAAACCTCTGGATCAGAATCTCTAACAGCAGAGTTCTAGAGTCTTAAAAGCATTCAGGATTCCTCTATACTTTTAGTGGAAGTGAAAATAGGTGCACTAATTTTGCAGAATTGTCATTCGCAATAAAGTGCCAAACTTTACTGGCATTCATTCATGTATATTTTGACCTTTCAATTATATATTTCTAGGAAGTTAACATAAAGGAATTATGTTTACTGTTTAACCATACACATATAAAGAGAGATTGTAAATTTTATTTATTTTAAAGGAGCATTTTTTACTTTATTTTCAAGATATTCATTAGGTACGATATAAAAGACTCAGGAACAAAAAAATTATACATACTTAGGTTAAAAATAAAAAAGATAAAAGGATGTTTATTACTGAATAGTTTATAATAGGGAAACATCAAATTACCTCAATTTCTATCAATGAAAGATACATTGAGTAAATTATGGTACTTACAGATAGTGGAAAACTGTTGTTGGCAGTTTTGTGCCTTTGAGTCAGTTGAGATTCACAAAGCACAGGTAAACATCTTTCTGGTATTCTCTGCTTTCAGATCCATCTGACATCAGCAATGATATACCTTGTTTCCACGTCCTCATCCAAATCTGGCATGAACCTCTGGCATTTCCCTGTCGCAGCTATTTTTTAATTTCACAAAATTTTACTTGCATATGATATTAATGATACTGTCTGATTGTTTCTGCATTCCATTGGGGTATGTCTCTTTGGAATGGACAAAATATGAATCTCTTCCAATCAGTTGGCCAGGTAGCTGTCTTCCAAATTTCTTGGCACAGATGAATGAGTACCTCCAGTGCTGCCTCAGTTTGTTAAAGATTTCAATTTGTATTCCATGAATCCCCAGAGCCTTGTTCTTTGCCAATGCCTTCAGTGCACCTTGGAATTCTTCCTTCAGTATCATTGGCTCTTGATCACATGCCACCTCTTGAAATAGTTGAATATCGATATTTAGAGGTGATGGTGGTGGTGGGGAGGGGGTTTATATTGTGACTCTCTTTCCATCTTCTTTGGTGTTTCCTGTATCATTCAATATTTTGTCCATAGAAGAATCTTTCAATATTGAAAGTTGAGGCTTGAATTTTTTCTTCAGTTCCCTTAGCTTAAGAAAAGCTGAGCATGCTATTTTCTTTTGGTTTTCTAACTCCAGATCTTTGCATATTTCATTATAATATTTGACTTGGGCTTCTTGAGTGCTCTTTGAAATTTTCTATTCAACCCTTTTTTTAATCTTCTCATTTCTTCCATTTGCTATAGCATCTCTACTTTCAAGAGCAGGTTTCAAAGTCTCTTTTGACATCCATTTTGGTCTTTTTCTTCTTTCTTGTCTTCTTAATGACCTTCTGCTTTCTTCCTGTATGATGTTATTGATGTCATTCCACATCTTCTGGTCTTCGGTCAGTAGTATCTAACATATCAAAGCTATTCTTGAGATGATCTCTAAATTCAGGTATAATATATTCAAGATCATATTTTGGCTCTTCTGAACTTGTTTTGATTTTCTTCAGCTTCAGCCTAAACTTGTATGTGAGCAATTGATGGTCTGTTCCACAGTCTGCCCCTGGCCTTGTTTGGGCTGATTTTGGCTGATGATGTGAAGCTTTTCCACAGTCTCTTTCACAGTTGTAATCAATTTGATTTCTGTATATTCCATCTGGTGAGAGCCATGTGTATTTGTAATGAAGAAGTCATTGGTCTTGCAAATTTCTAACATGCCATCTTCAGCATTGTATCTATCTCCAAGCCCATATTTTCCAACTACAGATCCTTTCTCTTTGTTTCTAGTGTTTGCATTTCAATCACCAGTAATTATCAACACATCTTGATTGTATGTTTGATCCATTTTAGACTGAAGCATTTGCTAGAATTCTTCAATTTCTTCATCACTGGCTTTAGTGGTTGGGCAGTCAATTTGAATAATACTTGTATTAACTCATCTTCCTTGTTGGTTTATGAATACTATCCTACCACAGACAGTGTTATACTTCAAGATACTTCTTGAAGTGGTTTTTTTTGATAATGAACTTGTTTACATTCCTCTTCAGTTTGTCATTCCTAGCAGGGTAAACCATGTTATTGCCAGTTTCAAAATGGCCAATGCCAGTCCATTTCAGCTCACTAATGCTTAGGATATCAGTGTTTATGCATTCCATTTCACTTTTGACAATTTCCAATGTTCCTAGATTCATATTTTGTACATTCCATGGTCTAATTATTAATGGATATTGACAGCTGTTTCTCCTCATTTTGAGTTGTGTCCCATCAGAAATGAAGGTTGAAAGCTTTACTCCATTCATTTCATCACAGTCAACTCTACTTTGAGGAAACAGCTATTCCCCAGTAGTGTTTTGAGTGTCTTCCACCTGAGGGGCTCTTCTTCCAGTACTAGATCTGCTCAGCATGTAGATGAATACATATGGTATAAAGATACAAGGCTGGCACATATATTTCCTGATTTTAAGCTGCTCTGTATCCCCTTGTTCTGTTTGAACGACTGCTTCTTGGTCTATGTATAGGATTCATATGAGTACAATGAAAGATTATGGAATTCTCATTCTTCGCAATGTTATCGACAATTTGTTATGATCCACACAATTGAATGCCTTTGCATTGTCAATAAAGCACAAACAAACATCGTTCTGGTATTCTCTGCGTTCTGTCAAGATCCATCTAGTATCAGCAATGGTATCTCCAGTTCTAAATCCTCTCCTTAATCTGGCTGAATTTCTGGAAACTCCATGTAGATGTACTGCTGCAATCATTTTTTTTTATTATGTTTAGCAAAATTTCAGTTGCCTTTGATATTAATGATCATGTCTGCATTCCATTGGGTCACATATCTTTCTATAGGGCACAAATATAAAAAGAAGTGGTATAGTAGGCAATTGTTAAACATGTAAAATTAAGAATATAAGCGCTGAAATGGAAGTAAAAAAATCACAAAAAAGAGATCATTGTATATATTATAGTGAATCTGATTTAAACATAAACATATTCCACACAAATGCACATTAAGACAGTCATATGACCCTATCCTCTGAAGAATCTGAAGAATGTTGATTTAACCTCCCTCAAAAGTTATTTCTCATCAAAATGAATGCTTCCCTGTTTCCTGTTATTCCTCTCTCCCCTATTATGCCTCTCTTCCAAAATCCTATAAATGTGCACAAGGACAATCAGTGAGTTAGCTCAAATATATAAACCCCAGGACAATTCTGGTGGAAAAAGCTAGCTGGGGTTGTTGCCAGCTTTGGGCTGGAAGGGCCTAGTGAGATGAATCCTTAGTATTTTCTGATGTGAATAGTAGAGGTGAGGAGTGACTGATTCGATATATTCAAAAGCAAATTGAAAAAAAATCATATTAGTACATGTATACTGCATTTTTGTTTAAAATAAGAAGGCATAACTTGAATTATATAGAATTATATTTAAAAAAAACAAAATATGTGAATACCTAAAAGGTAGTCTAGAATTTGTCCAGCGAAATAGGCTTCTCATTAAGCCTTTGTAGAGTATGGGTCCTTAGGTGGAATCCTGAACTCCATACAGAACATTCTGAGGTAGCACATTCCCACTTGGAAAGACATGCAACCCAACCTGGAGCAGCTAGAGGAACGGAAGATACTTCTTGAAAGACCGGCAGGGAGGGGAAAATGCAGACTGTTTTGACTATTAGAAGAACAAGCAAGCTGTTCTTCTGGGAACCATTAAGGCAAGAAAGTCAACCCCTCAGGATAAACCCCCTTCCAAGACTGAAACTCAAATGGAACACAAGAGCAGGCTTGTAAGCTCACTGGTGACTGCCTTGGTCTACTTGTGAGTGGAAGTGAGGGGACGAAAGTACTGAAGACATGGGCTGATTTTGACCATATTCCATAGACTCCCATTGTGAGATGAGAGAGAAAAGAGGAAGGGCTGGGTGGTTCCAAGTTTTGGGAGACTTGGGAACTCCTGAGCCCATGAACACTGACCTAGCCACTGGGGGTTTAAGCTGAGAGTGAAACGTCCAGCTGACATGAAGCAGGGGAGATATACAAGAATGACCCAAATTGATTGAGGCATGGTTTGAAAGGGTAAAAGAGGGGAATAAAGTTAAGATGCTTAGCTGTCTTTTGAATCTTGGTTTCCCTTGCCTACCACTGTGAAATAGACACTTGAAGGGGGAAAAAAGGAATAGCCAGAAACATCACATTAGAAAGCTTGTAAGTCTGTCTTCAGCCTATAACTGATTGGAATGCCTTAAAGGGGGCTAGAAATTGTGCAGTGAATGAGACCTCCTTTGGAACTTTTGCATTGCATAAGACCTTAGGTGGAAACCAGAATCTCATCCAGAATTGTCTGAGGTAGGAAATTTCCTCTGGAAAGGACAAATAGACCAGCCTGGAGTGGCTAGAAGAACAGAAGATACTTTTTGAAGAAAAGATCAGCAGGAAAAATCAGAAACAATAATGACAGTATGATTGATTACTACATGAACAAGTAAGCTGTTCACCCAGGAGCCATCAAGGCAAGTGGTCAGATCCCCTCAGAGAAAACTCCCTTCCAAGACTAAGACTCAAGGGGAATACACGAGCAGGCATGTGGTCTCACTGGTGACCACGGTGGTCATCGATAAGGGGAAAAGGAGGAAAAACAGCAATGAAGTTGGGATCTAAGTCCGACCACATTCTATAGACCCCTGTGAACCCAGGTGGAGACCTGGATGGCCAGCAGTTACAGCAAGACTCGGGCACTCCTTGGCCCAGAGGAAGTGACATGGCCACAGAGGACTACAGTGGAGAGTTAAGTGTCCAGCTGATACGAAGTGAGGAGAGATGCACAAGAACACCCATACTTGCAGATAGTACCCACTTGACCTGGCTTTGATGGCAGGATCATCAGAACTTGACTAGAAGAAGAAAGAGGAGGGAAGTGGAAAAAAAAAAAAGAGTAACCCACTACAATTGGATGAATTTTACCTATACATATGGATGTAGTAATTCAAAAAAGGGAACAAATCTTTATAGCAAGGATCACTCTCACCCCCTTGGTACACAGGGTTGACAGGGATGGGCAACTTGGACATTGGCTAACCAAAATGGGGGTGGGAGGGTTATGGAGGCAAGAAGCGACTGGCTTACAAGCTTTCAAGAGGGAGCCTGGTTCCAGATGGGGCAGGGTAGGTAGAATCTCCACTGAATGATTTCCAATTTGTTGGGACTGGGTTGGTGAAAGAAAATGGGGATAAGACTCTTGTGGTACAATTGCTATCAGGGCTGACTGTGAGGGTTGGAAATGTAGAGGTAGATGTTTTTTGACAAAAGGAGGGGAGTGATTGATTTTGCAGCCTAGGATCAGCAGTCCCTGGGACCATCAATTAAGAAGAGCAGAGAGCATGACCCTAACCAGAGAGGCAGTGAAGCCAGGGATGGAGACAGAGATGATGACATGGATAGATGGAGCAGCTGGGGACACTGGTCTTAGGAATGGAGAGGGGCAGTGTGCTGAAGGCTGGGGGTGCAGTGGGCCTATGGGGTGTATCCTTTGGTTATTTGATGATGCATAGAGGGTATTGTAATCATTGCAATGAAAAGAAATACAATGTGGAATGAATGTAAAACTGATGTTCTCCCATGAAAACCCACATCATTCACAATAAAAACTTAAAATACAAAAAAAAAAAAAAAAAGAAGAATGTCCAAACTTGCAGATAGTACCCATTTGACCTAGCTTCAATGGCTTTAGCTTCAATGGTTTGTTGATCAGAACTCAACTAGAAGACGATAAAGAGGTTTGATACAGGAACCAAGTGTAAATTACTATAATTTGATGAACTTGACCTTTGCCTATGACTGTGGTTGCTCAAAATACCAACTGAGAGGGAAGGAGTCTTCACATCAAGGATCAAACCTATCCCCTCAGTACACAGGGTTGATAGGGGGCAACTTAAGACATTGGCTACCTAAAATGGGGGGTGGGGGTGGCTATAAAGGCACAGAGTGGTTGACTTACAAATTTTCAAGGATGTGCTTAGTATTAGAGCGAAGGCAGGGGTAGAATCTCTGCTGAATATTTTTCATCTAGTCTAGATGGTTCTGGTGAAAGGGGATGGGGGAGGATGGGGATAGGATTTTTTTTGATTCAATAGTAAAAAAACAAACAAACAAACAAAAACAACAAAAACCATATGATAAATGCATCTACTGACTTAGATGACTATCAAAAATCTGATTGATGTTATCATAGGAATCCGCCTGCCACTTCAAATCTTCCAGTATTCTCTTCCCGGTTCCATCTTATACATACATTTCTTCACAGAGTCTTCTTAGACATTTCAGACAGAAATATGCCCTATTCTTTGAGTGTCTAGAACTGTGAGATACTTGTGCCCACAGTCATACTTTAATTGGTATATGTATATTGAGCCATCGTTTTCAAAATTTAAGAGTCTTCTAGTAAACTCCCACTAAAATCAGAATATTTGATTAGAAAACTTGAAGTTAAGTTACAATGAGCTAGCAGTCCAGTGTAGAGATGAGAATCGAGTGTCCTCTTGACATGAGCTATGCTCCTTTCTGTTTCACATAGTCCCCACCACTCCCTAATGCCTCTTTAACTCTGAAGACACATGCCCATTGCTGATATATTATGTTGTTACTGATGTTTTTTATACAGTATTGAAATAATTGTTTAATTGTCACTATTAACAAAAATGGGACTCTTGGTGCTATAGGATCAGCACTGGACTGCGAACTACAAAATCAGCAGTTCAAACCTATCAACTGCTCCTCAGAAACTCTATACAGGATCGCTATGAGTCAGAACCAACTCGACAGCACTAAACAACAACATTAACAAAAGTGGAAAAATTTAAATGTGATTTCTATAAAAGTTGTTGTTGTTGAGCTGCTTCTCTGACTCAGAGTGACCCTATGTTGATGTGAAGTGCTGTTGGGTTGGTTTTGACCCATAGCAACCCTGTATTGTATTTTCGAGGGGCAGCTGGTACATTTGACCTGTCGACCTTGTTGTTCAAACTAACCTTGTAGTCTAGCACATTATCCTGCAGTGCCACACCAGGACTCCTATATTGTGGGTTCCAACTTAGAGCAACCTTGTATAGAGTTGAATCTTGGCGATATTGAATCGCCAACTTTGTGGTACAAACTGATCTTGCAGTCTAGCATATTAATCTACAGCGCCACACCAGGACTCCTATAATGCAAAGCAAATCTGCCCCTTACAGGTTTGAAGGTTGTTTGGAGCTGTAGGATAAGCACTGGTCCACCAGGTCAGTTTGAACCACAAAGTTTGCTGTTCGAACTTACCAGCCATTCTTCAGAAACTCTTTACAGGGTCGCTAGGAGTTGGTATAGATTTAATGACACTTAACAACAACAGCCACCCTTATGGAAGCAGACAGCCACATCTTTCTCATATGGAGTGGAGAGTGGGTTTGAACTGCCATCCTATTCATTAGTAACTAAGTGCTTAATCACTGTGCCTTCAGGGCTCATTGGGATTCCTATAATAGGTTCATACAATTTACTCATTTATATTAAGTGCCTGACCCCTGTTGGCATTTGAGTTTGCAGCTCTGGTGAATTGAATCCTTGGCATTTATGTTCATGTTACGTATCGTGTCTCTTAATATACTATGGGTCTCGTAAAATTCATGTAGTAAGCAGTCCATAAATGGTTGTAAATGACTATTACATCATCCAATGTCATACTTAGTTTGTATACCAAGTCCAAGGCTTAATTTCTGACATTTTGTTTGTTATCAGTTCTTTTTCTGTGAACTTCTCGCCTGTCCTCCACCTCCACATAGGTTAAAAATTCTATCCTTTTAAGAGGTTTCCTGAACACAAGTAATCTCTCCCACCTCTCTGTGCCTGAAGTGGTTGACTCATCCCGCTTCTTACTGATGACAACAAAGTCACTCATTTCACTGCCTTTATTTTAGCAGCACCCCTCCTCCCACCTGAAAAGCCCAAGCTTCTCTAGGGCACAGACTCTGTCAGCACCTAACACAGGGCTGGACACATAGTGGGTCTTTACTGCATGTTGTTGAAAGATTACATGTCAAAGGAGACTCTTTTTTTCAGCATCTAATTTTCTTAAAAGACTATTGATGTAAGGCTGTTTGGAGAAGTCTGTTGTTTTTCCTGATTCCTGCATTTTCTTTTGTTTTTCATGGAACACATAGCACTGATTTCCTGTAAGGCTATGCAAATAAATATCAAGGTCAGGGGCTGGAAGAATTTCTGGAGCTATCATGGCACCTCTTGATTCCACTGGGCCAAGAAATGCTTTCAACCCCAGAGGGCAGAAGTTTTTCAAAACAAGACTGTTCCAATAAGGGCGTGTGTTTCCTCTGTCAACTCTCCCTACCTCTCCCTCCCTCTCCCCACACCACCACCCCCTTGCATTTTAACTACTTTGGGAATAAAAGAAATTCTGCAAAACGATCAGTCCATAGTTTTGGAGTCCTGGTGTGGCACCATAGGGTAAGCACTAGACCTCTAGTTTGATTTGAACTGCAAGATCGGTGGTTCAAACTCACCAGCCATTCCTCAGAAACCCTAAATAGGATCACTATGAGTCAGAACTGGCTTGACAGCACACCACAGCATAGTCGTGTTGGATCCTGTGCTGAGAGATTCACCCAGATAGGGAAGTGGGGAAGTGTTGAAGGCAGCTCTGCTCAAAAGGAAAAAGCCTTTGGAAGTAACAGGGCCTCCTCTCACTGAGCCTCCCCTGGACCTTCCTACTCTTCCCCTTGTGACTATCTGGACATGTGCTCACAGGCACCTTCATCCCTGATGTAGGATAAGCACTGGACTGCTAACATCAGGGTCAGCAGTTCAAATCCACCAGTCACTCGATGTGTGAAAGATGAGGGTTTCAGCTCCCATAAAGATTTACAGTCTTAGAAACCCTAAACATGGCTACTATGAGTCGGAATCAACTTGATGGCAGTGGGTTTAGGTTTGATTTGGTCCAGGCCTGAGAGGCAGCAATGGGGGTGGGGGCTGTCCATCCTCATACCTCATACACATTAAGATTAAACCAACTTCAGGGGGTCCTTGCTAGTTGGGTCCTTTGAAGTGTTCAAGTTGACAATAGACTTTCCTCCATTTCTTTTTTCCCCACACTCTTTGTTGTGACTCCCCCCCCCCCCCCACACACACACACCTTTTTTGGTGTGTGATTCAGGATCAGAACCAACTCAGGATGCAGTAGTTTCCCAATTAGGAACTCCTCTTCTCTGTCATACTAAAGGTATGCCTTGCTTTGGTCTTCAGTCTCTCAGCCTTTCTGCTTGTAGAAGTGTTAAGAAGCTCCTTTAACTAGTCTGTGAATGCTCAAAGGGCACAGTATGCACGCCAGCCTCCTGTTCATAGACACTCAGCCTTACTAAGTCTATGGGCCTAGAGTCCTTAACTGTTCTGTCTCTCCATGTATCCACCTCTGCTGTCACCACTTTTCCAAGTAGGGATCTCATGCTTCACCCATGCTTTTTTCCCTTGATGGTCCTGGGATGACCTGTTCCTACTTCTGACATGGCCCTTTTTAAACCTACTGGGATGATAAAATGAACCAATCATAGCCTTAGAGTCTGATCTACCCTATTTACATGGCCCTACCCAATCATTCTGTGGGAATTAAGAAGACTTTGGATAGGAAAGCCATATCCAGTCCATTCAAGAGCATTCTTCTTATTTTAGTTCTAAGACTGATTTGTTTCTCCTTCTAACAGTTCATGATAGATCCAATATGCTTCACCAACAACACCTCAGTTAAAACGAATCACTTTTTCTTCTGTCTTCCTTGTTCATTATTCAACTTTTGCATACTATAGGAAAAACCATGGCTTGGGACAGGGACACCTCAGTCATTCATAAAAGTCTCATCTTTGCTTTTTCAAACTTCAAGATGGTCTTTTACAACAAAAAGTCTTACATTAAGGACCTTGGAGGGGTCTTGGTGCTTGGTTTATGTGGAAGGAGACAGTGTCCTGTTAATGAGAAGGGTGAGTGGTGAGCATTTGTGAAACCATGTGTTCTTAGAGTTGCTACAAAGCCCCTGTCCAGAAAGCTCTGAGGCTAGGCTTGGGCATATCTGCGGGAGTCCAGCTTTTGCAGGGTCATGAGACTCGAGAGGAGATGTGGAATGGGCAAAAGTGAAAGTAATCGAGGAGTCTCCACTTAGTTGGCTGATTGAGCTCTCTCTGCCCGGCTCAGCAAGTCTTTATTTATACTTAAAGTTACACAATGCATAATGATTTGATACTTTGATTTTTCCCTTGAATTATTACACCTTTTTTATTATAACATTCTTTCGTTTTGTGATTATAAAATCTTAACAAAAGCATTTCTATAATACTCCACCTGACCTTTCCATATCCTGTTCATTTTCTAACCATTAAGCATTTTCCTTTTGACATCATCTCCTCTTTTACGTAAGTGATAGATTGTTTCTTTGTATTCCTACTAAAAGGTCCGGTTAAACTTTACACAAATCATTTCTACCTCCCAAACCCCAAGTTAAATCTTACACAAATCATTTCCATTTCCCAAACCCCTGATTACATTCTTTTTCTAATATAATTTTCTATTGACTCAATCATTTTTGCTTACACCACTTTATTGTTTCTACTAGCTAATTATCAATCTTCTATCCTACATAAAGTACTACTATTTTCTATAGTAAAAGCATTACTAACATCTACTTAATTCTTTTGTTTTTCTAAAGTATTCACTACAGTGTTTCTATGTTTCTTTCTTTTGGGGCCATGAGGCATGTTAAAGGGCCCAACCTGATTAATTGCTGCAGCAAAGGTAGATTATTAAATTTTGACCACTTTTAATTATGTTCACCATTCTTTGCCCATTTATGTAGGTTCCTATATGTGGTAGTGGGGGGTTTGTGGGTGCTGGCCGGTAATTGACTTAGGTGAGGCCTATAGGGGTCGGACAGCTTTACTTTAGTTTTTTACCTGCATCTGTGATCTCAAAAATGCAGCTGTGAGAGGGAATAGGTCATTAATTTATTTACAATTTCCTTTGAATCTAATCCAGTGAAGCTGAAACAATTGTTGCAAGACTGGTTTCTCTTAAGCTCTGTAGAACTCGTAGTAAGAGCCGTGAATATGGCAGTACAATATATCCCCACAAGTGAAATCAGAACCATCCTAAAAAGGAGAGATAATGAGTGCCTTTTCAAAGAATCACCTGCTGCGCTGGTGTGTCAAACGGCAGCAGGGGATCAGCTCCCAGCACACAACCACTTCTAAACTATATTTTTAGTAATGCCTGGAGAGTGGCAGTAAGAGTTTAGTTTCTTTATAATCTCCTTCAGCAACACCTCCCACACACCCCGACACACATACACACATACTCCCATGTCCCATTTGAAATAGAAAGTAATGTTTTCTCAATTATATGTCAGGGCTTCATTAAGCCTTATCCTACACCTACACTTTTTATATGTTGTTCTTGTTGTTGTTAAGTGTTGTTGAGTTGGTTCCAACTCATAGCAACCGTGAATAGGGTTTCTGAGGAGAGGTTAGTGAGTTTGAAAAGCCATGCTTGCCATTCAAACTGAGCTTGTGGTCCAGTGCTTATCCTACAGCGCCACACACCAGGACTTTTTATATGTTGTTGTTATGGGCTGTGGAGTCGGTTCCGACTCATAGCGACCCTATACAGGGTTTCTGAGGCTGGAAATCTTTATGGGAGCAGAAAGCCTCATCTTGCTCCTGTGGAACACTTGGTAGTTTCAAACTGCTGTCCATGCAGCTGGCAGCCCAATTCGTAACCACTACACTACCAGAGCTCCTATTTGAAACCATCAGCGGAACTCAATTGTCATTCTTGCCCTTCTGGTCCCCTGCAACATGTGCACACGCATCTATCTGTGTACCTGTTCAGTGAGATGCAAAATTACTTCCACGGACAGCAAAGTCTTCCAGAATCAGGGGGACTTATAAGGGGGCTTCACAAAGTTCATGGAAAAATGGAATGAAAAGATAATAGAAATTTTCTACGAACTTTGTGAAGTTCCCTTATCATATATGTATGCTTTTCTATATATATGTACAGACACACACAGACACATTATATATATGAGGGAACTTCACAAAGCTCATAGAAAATTCCATTATTGATTTATTCCATGTTTCAAAGATCTTTGTGAAGTTCCCCAGTGTGTATGCATATATAC
>NW_006408554.1:5666681-5728512 GCF_000296735.1 Chrysochloris asiatica | reverse complement strand
TGGAACAGCTGGTAGTTTCGAACTGCTGACCTTGCGGTTCACAGCCCGATTCATAACCACTACGCTACCAGAGCTCCTTTATATATACACATATATATGTAACACACACACACACACACACACATATATATATATATGTATGTAAAAAAGCATAGCTACTAGAGTTCCTGGTAGTGTAGTGGTTCATACATGTATGAGTTTATTCCAAACAAAACATAACTATGTTACTGAAATCAAGGGGTGACTGGAGACAAGTTCTCTCAGTGATACTTTTGTTTGAATCTTGTTGGAATGCCCTAAAGAAAAGATTCAGTCTAAACAGTGGCTTCTGTTGTTAAGTGCTGTTGAGTCAGTTTCAACTCACAGCGACCCTGTATAGGGTTTCCGAGGAGTGGCTTATGAGTTTGAACCACCTACTTTGAGATTCAAGCGAACTTGCAGTCCAGTGCTTACCCTACAGTGCCACCAATTCAATTCAAGGCAGAGAGACCAGCTCAGAAGGTTATGGTGACTTTTGGGGAGGACTTCAAAGGGGTAAAACTTGATAGATTTTTTTGAAAGACACAGAATAATCACAGGGGCTTATTAGGAAGAAATTTTAAGAAAATTGGAAACTGTATCGGTGAGAAAAAGACCAAGAAAGTGTGCCAAGGAATTTTTTTTCTCCATCATGACAGTGCACCTGCTCATTCTTCAGGGGTAGGAAGAATGTCCCATGAGAACTTTTCTGGGAAACCTTACCCCATCCACCCTACAGTGCTGATCTTACCCACTCAGATTTCTTTTGTTCTCCAAATTCAAAGAACATTGAAAAACAACATGATTTGAGTACCTTGAGGATGCCAAACTATCAAACTGTAGCATTCTTCAGAGGTTGTTGGTGGTGATTATGTGCCATGGAGTCGGTTCTGAGGCTGTAAATCTTTATGGAAGCAGAAAGCTTCATCTTTCTCCTGCAGAACAGCTGGTAGTTTTGAACTGCTGACCCTGAGGTTAGCAGCCTGATTTGTAACCACTACGCTTCAGAGGCTAGAATATAGAAATACCACCTTCAGAAGTGTATTGTTGTGTATTGTGTTCTGACCCTTATGTAGGGTTTTTGAAGTTGTAAACCTTTACAGGAGCAGAAAGTCTCATCTTTCTCCCTTGGATTGACAGCTAAGTGCAAACTGCTGACCTTGTGTTTAGCAGTCCAGTGCTTATCCTATAGAGCCACAGTGCTCCTTACTTCAGTGTCCAAAGAGTATGTGTTTTAACAGAATTATATGCTATGGCTTTTAACCCTGTTATGTGTGTGTGTGTGTAACAGTTACTGAGTAAGTTCCAGCTAATAGCAACCCTGTATAGGGTTTCCAAGTAGCACTGCTGGGTTTGAACAACTGACCTTGTGGTTAACAGTTCAGTGCTTATCCTACAATATCACACCAGGATTCTTTATGTTGTTGTTGTTAAATGCCATCAGTTCTGACTCATAGCAACCTTGTATAGCGTTTCCAAAGAGTGCTAGTGAGTTTGAACTGCCGGCTTTGTGGTTAGCAGTCTAGTGCTTATCCTACAGCACCACACCAGGATTCTTTATGTTGTTGTTGTTAAATGCCATCAGTTCTGACTCATAGCAACCTTGTATAGCGTTTCCAAAGAGTGCTAGTGAGTTTGAACTGCCGGCTTTGTGGTTAGCAGTCTAGTGCTTATCCTACAATCCCACTAGTATTCCTTATATTATCCCCAAATTCTTCCAAGTCAAAATTTCAACCTGGGTCAGAATTCCACTTCTCTGAATCTAGAATACAAGTTATCTGCATCCAAATATAAGAGTGGAACAGGCTAGTAGACATTTCCATCACAAATGGGAGCAGTTAGAGGGAAAGAAGGGATAGCAGGCATCCAGCAAGTTAAAAATCAAGCAGAACAATTTACATTAGCTCTTTAGTCTTGAAAATAAACCTCTCTAAGCAATGGTCCTGACCTCCAGACTTTGAGTATTGGCCATACCCTTTGGAATCTGAGTCCAACTCTCAACCATGGACTTCAGCTCTGCCTTCCAAGACCACTGGAATAGCAACTCTGTTCCTTCGGTTTTGTTATTGTTGTTGTTAAATGCTGTCAAGTCGGTTCCGACTCATAGTGACCCTGTGTAGGGTTTCTGGGGAGTGGCTGGTGAGTTCGAACCACAAACTTTATGGCTCAAACTGACCTTTTGGTCCAGCTCATTATCCTGCAGCATTAGGTGGCCCCAGTCTCCTAATTCATCTGAGTGGTGACCCCGCAGGCCTTGTTCTTCTTCCAGGTCAAGCATGGCAGGCCTGCCTCCTCAGCTTTGGGCAGAGATCCCATCCTAATGGCAGACCCACAGCAGGGAACTAAGTTGAAGAAGCTGACTCCTTGAAACTTAGGAAATGTGGTTGTACCTGTAGAAACCTCTTTTGAGACTGAAGCAGCTCTGCTTACAGTGTTCTTTGTCTCTTCAGCTTCTGCTTCGTAATTCCTTGTTCTCTAGACAAGGCCAGTCTGGTTTCTGCTCCAGCAAGTGTTACAAAGGTACCCCACTCTACCAGTAAACCTTGGCCTGAAGGCGCTCAGCTCTTTAACTGTGGGTCAGAGAGTTTAACTCTTCCAACCATTGCCCAGAGGCACAGCACTCCACCAAAAAACCTTCTGCATGAAGGTATTCAGCTCTCTTGCTCCATAAGTTGGCTCCCATGCCGTCATGTGTAGGTCTCCTGGTTCTACTGCTGCAGTTTCTCTGCTGCGCCTTCTCAGCCTCTGTGCCCTCTCTGAAGTTACAGCTCTCCTCATTTCCTTCTGAACCGTGACCAGAATGGCCTTTGACATCTATAATTTCACCAGCAGTATCTTGTAGACAATGTAGGCTTTTATTACTAGTCAATTTTGTACTCTTCCAGCCTCTGCTTATTATCCAATTCCAAAACTGCTTGTACATTTGAGGTTATCTCTTAGAGCAGCACCCTAACTCTCTTGGAATCAAACTCTGTCTTAGTTCTCTAGTGCTGCTATAATAGAAATACCACAAGTGGATGGTTTTAACTAGAGAGTTCTTCTCTCACAGTTCAGGAAGCTTAAAGTCAGGATTCAGGGTGCTGGCTCTAGGGAAATGTTTTGGGGGAATGTCCTTGTCTCCTTTCAGCTGGTAACCCCAGAATTCTTGGTGATCTCTTTGTACCAATCTTTCCCTGGATCTAGGAGCTTCATAGTTCATAGATTCTCATATTTGTATAGATATGAGAGTATGAAAAAAGTACTGCTACTTTTTTACTTGCTCTTCTATTGATCTATCGATCTATCTATCCACCCACCCACCCATCCATCCATCCATAATTGTTAAGTGCCATTGAGTCAATTCCGACCCATAGTGACCCTATGTAGGGTTTCTGAGGAGCAATTGGTGAGCTTGAACTTTTGACCTTTTGGAATATATATCAGTTTCATAAGGATTGCAGGGAATTAGAAGACAGAGGTAGAAACAGATTTAGATATCTACTTTGGGCCTAATAAAACTCTGATTCTAGTTCATTTCATGATTCAGGAATTATAATCAGACGCTTTGCAGATGGGTTCAGAACTACAGGTTGTCCATAAATCACACTTTTGTAATCCATATTGGAGGTGGTAGTGGTGTGCCTTGGACTCGGTTCCGACTCATAGCAATACTGTCCAGGATTTTTGTTGTCTTTACATTGAGATGTAATCCATACCAAAGGCTGTGCTCTTTGGTCTTCATCAGTAAATGTTTTAAGTCCTCTTCACTTTCTGCAAGCAAGGTTGTACGATCTGCATATCGCAGGTTGTTAATGAGTCTTCCTCCAATCCTGATGCCACGTTTTTCTACATAGAACCCAGCTTCTCAGATTATTTGCTCAGCATACATGTTGAATAATTATGGTGAAAGAATACAATCCGGTCGCACACCTTTTTAAATTTTAAACCATTCAGTGTTCCAACTGCCTCTTGGTCCAGGTACAGATTCCTCATGAGCACAATGAAGTGTTCCAGAATACTCATAACTTCATAATGTTGTCCATAGCTTGTCATGATCCACACAATCGAAAGCCTTTACATAGTCAATAAAGCACAGGTAAACATCTTTCTGATATTCTCTGCTTTCAGCTAAGATCCATTGGACATCAGCAATGATATCACTCATTCCATGGCCTCTTCTGAATCTGACTTGAACCTCTGGAAGTTCTCTGTCAATGTATGATTGTGGCTGTTTCTGTATTTACCTTTAGGAAAACTTTACTCACATGGGATATCAAAGAGATTGTCTGATGATTTCCACATTCCATTGGGTTACCTCTCTTTGAAATGGGCACAAATATGGATCTCTTCCAACCAGTTGGCCAGATAGTTGTCTTCCAGATTTCTTGGCAGAGATGAATGAGTGCCTCCTGTGCCACCTCCCTTATTTGAAATATTTCAGTTTGATTCTATCAATTCCTGGTGCCTTATTCTTATAATTCATATTACATACCCCTATATGTGGTGTGGTGCTGTGAGTTAATGCGCTGGACTGCAAAACAGTTTGAACTGAAAGGTAACCAGCTGTTCCTTAGAAACCCTATGCAGGGTCTCTATGGGTCAGAACTGACTCGACAGTACTTAACAACAGAAAATATGTATGTATGTACATGTGAGGCTAAGTGAAAAATTATCCACACTCCAGTTATATTAAAATGCCTGCCCATGTCCACAGCTGATGATAACATTGAGTATACAAGTGAAATGATTGTGTCGGATACACAAGTGACAGGTTATGTGGCAAATCATTTGTCAATCAGCCATCACTCTGCCTCTGAACTAATCCATGACAGACTTAGCTTTCAAAAAGTTTGTTTGAGGTGGATACCAAAATAATTCATGAAGAACATAAACAGAAGCGTTTGGACATCTGCAAACAAAATTTGGACTGATACTTGAAGGAAGGTAAAAGTTTCTTATAAAAAGTCATTACGGTGACAAGACATGGATTTATCACTATAAGCCTGAGAGAAAATGGCAGAATATGGAATGGAAACATCTTTAATCGCCAAATGAGAAAAAGTTCAAAAGTCAGCCATTAGCTGGAAAATTGATGCTTACAGTTTTCTGGGATTCTCAAGAGCTAGTATTGGCACACTATCAGGAAAAAGGGTCAACAATCAACAGTGCTTATTACAGTGAGATGCTCACTGAAAAGCCAAAGCCTAAATTTGGGATTAAATGCAAGGGATTAAAATTGGGATTAAATGCAAGGGCCTTGCGATCTTGCATGACAATGCCTGTCTGCACACCTCTGCCCCACACTGTTGGCACTCTGCAAAAAGTTCGTTTTGAGGAGCTAAAGCATCTTCCCTCTAGTCCTGATCTTGCTCCATTGGACTTTCACCTGCTTATTCCCCTGAAAGCAACTCTTGGAGGATTAAGATTCAACTCTGATGAAGAAGTGAAGACAGTGGTGCATTTGTGGCTCACTGCTCAGTCTAAAACATTTTTAATAAGGGAATACAAAAGCTTGTTGACAGATGGACAAAGTGTTTTGAAAAGCAAGGTGATTATGTAAAAAAATGATGTATTTGTCTTTTTAAAAAGTTGGTTAGCATAAATTCTACAGCCAGAGTGTGGATAATTTTTATACTCCCCCCCCCACACACACACACAGGTATGTGTCACATAACATCCCTAATATGTTCTGTGAAATAGGAAATTATGTGATTTGAATGCTGTGTGAGTACCACATTAAGATATATGTCAACTCAGGAAACGGGAGGAAAATTTACAAGAAGAGGGAGGTTGGCCGAAGAAGAAACAAGGAGGTATGTAATGGCTAAATGGAAAAGAGGTTGTTGTTGTTGTTGTTAAGTGCCATTGAGTTGGTTCTGACCTACAGCAACCCTGTATAGGGTTACTGAGGACTGAAAACAGTGTTATATAAACAACCCGCAGTGTTCTGCGGGTAGATACATAGACACAGACACAGGCTGAATGGGTATGGGAGGAAGAGTGGGAGTATACCCATAAATGAATTTGAAAGAGGATATTTGTACACAGGCACTTACATCTTCTGCAAACACAATTATGAATGCTGTGGAACATACAGCAAGCAAAATGGGGAAACTTCTTAAATATTATGAAACATCTTAAGGCAATAAATTGCTGGGCTTGGGGGCTCAGGACCATAGTCTCAGGGGACACCAAGGCTATTGCTCTAAGAGTCCACAATGACAATGCTCTACAGTCTACTTTGCTGAGCAGCATCTGCGATCTTAAAAGCTAGTGAATGGCCATCTAAGTAGTTATTGGTCTCTCTATCTATGTATGGCAGAATGAAAAGTGATGAGAATTGAAGATGCTTGAAATCGTTTTGTCCAACGGACTAATGGAACATGTGAACATCAGTCTCTACAGCTCCAAGAGCAGAAGAAATAGATGGTACCCAACTACCACTACTAACTACTCTGAAAAGGATCACATTACAGGGATGGGGAACCTTCTTTGTGTCAAAATTTTTAACATCATTAGTGGGCGATACACAATTATCAACTTAAAAATTAGCCACTATGTTTGGTCAAACTTTTTAATGAACTCACCTCTCATGTAGGAGCTCTGGTAGCATAATGGTTACGAATTGGGCTGTTAACCTCAGGGTCAGCAGTTCGAACCTACCAGCTGTTCTGTGGGAGAAAGATGAGGTTTTCTGCTCATGTAAAGATTTACAGCCTCGGAAACCCTGTACAGGGTCACTATGAGTCGGAATCGACTCCACGGCACATTACAACTACAACAATGTGATGACTGGAGTACTGGTGTGGCACTGTGGCATAATGCACCAGACTGCAAAGCCATTTGAACTGCAAGGTCGGTGGTTCAAGCTCACCAGCTGCTCCTCAGAAACCCTATACAGGGTCGCAATGGTTCAGAACCAACCCAATGGCATTTAGCAACAACAATGTGATGATTGGAATTGTGACTGTCTTGGCACTGCCAAATCAAGTGATTTCAAGGGCCTTATATGAGGACTTCATTCTTCTTGGATCAACTATCAACACTCATGGAAGTAACAGTCAAGAAATCAAATGAGTATTGCATTAGGCAAATCTGCTGCACACAACCTTTTTAAATTGTTGAAGAGCAAAGATGTCAGCTTGAGGACTAAGGTGCTCCTGACCCAAGCCATGGTATTTTCAATAACCTCACAGTTGTTTGAACTTCAAGGCCGGCAGTTCAAACTCACCAGAAGCTCTTTGGAAACCTTATACAGGGTTGCTATGGGTCGGAATTGACTCTATGGCACGTAACAACAACAAACAAACAGCAGGAATAGCCCCCACTGCTATCGTCCATTTGCCCACTGTTGATGTTATTGTTGTTGTTGTTGTTGTTAAGTGCCGTCGAGTCAGTTCTGACCCATAGCGACCCTGTACAGGGTTTCCGAGGGTGTAAATCTTTACGGGAGTAGAAAGCCTCATCTTTCTCCCGCGGAGCGGCTGGTAGTTTCGAACCGCTGACCTAAGGTTCACAGCCCGATTCGTAACCACTACGCTACCAGAGCTCCTTTTGTTATTGTTAAGTGCCATCAAATAGTTTCCAACTCATTGTGACCCTGAATAGGGTTTCTAAGGAGCAGCTGGTTTGCAGTCCAGTGCTTATCCTATTATAGTACCGCACCAGGAATCCATTGCACAAAGCCCAAAAGTCTGCCAGAGCCATGTCCATTGCCTATAAACCACCTTAGGGTTCACTGTTGGAACAATTTTGGTTTAGAGTTTTTCATATCATTGATTATCATTATAGTTAGTGCCATAATGTGAGTTCTTACTCAGGGTACCCTTGCATAGAGTTTCCAAAGTTGTAAATCTTTGTGAGAGCAGAAAGCCTCATCTTTCTCCTAAAGAGTGGCTGGTGTCTTTAAACCACCAATGTAGTGGTTAGCAGTACATTGCTTATCCTACATAGCCACTTCAGTCCCTTTTAAACCTTTAGAGGAAGTAATAGACAAAAGGAGAGCTGCTTTTACTTTAAAAACAAAAACAAACAACCATGGGACCACAGATGCATATGTGAATGAATGATTTTTGAGTGGATTTAAGCAATGCATACCCTGGGGACTGCTAACCCCCACATTGGCAGTTCTAATCTACCATCTTTGTGGGAGAAAGCTGAGGCAGTCTGCTTTCATTAATATTTCAGCCTCGGGAAACCCCTAGGAAGCAATTCGGCTCTGTTATGAGGTCATAGAGTTATTTAGAGTCAACTCAACAGCAATGGGTTGGGGGGTGGGGAGGAGAGAGAGAGAGAGAGAAACGCCTTCAAAAAGTTTGTGGAAAATAGAATAGAAGCATAATGATTTTTTTTACGCGAGGCTTTTGAAGCCCCCTCATATTTCTAGCATCAAGTGTTAACAAAATAATAACCTCTAAATAATACTTAACACTTCAATGATTTTTATATCTTTACTTTTAAGTATGTGTATATATGGAGTCTGGGTGTAGTGTTGTAGAAGAAGCCCTGGACTGCTAATCGCAAAGTTGGCAGTTCAAACCCACCAGCTGCTCCTTGGAAACCCTCTACAAGGTCACTATAAGTCATAACCAACTTGATGATATTTTAACAATATGTATGTGTGTGTGTGTATATATATATACACACACACACGTACATACAAGGGAACTTCTAAATGTTCATGGAAAAGTGCCATTATCTTTTTATTCCATCTTTCCATCATGCACTTTTTGAAGCCCTCCTATCCTCCTGGAACTCCAGCCTACTTACTAAAGAGAGGCACATGTTAGAAGAGTGCTAGGACAGATAAAAGATGATGATTTGTGGGATACATAATGAAGGAATCAGGCAGAGGCTCTTCAATGAAGAAAAGCTGTTTTTTTTGTGTGGGTTCTTCTGTTTTCCACAGACAAGTCAGAGAGGCTTGTGAAGTTCTGGCTTACAAGTTTTCAAGAGGGAGTTTAGATTCAGAATGTGTGTGTGTGTGGGGGGGGGGAAGTAGAATCCCCACTGAGTTATTTTCATCCTATCTAGGAGCCCTGATGTGGTGCTGTGGGTTAATGTGCCAGACTGCAAAGCCTTTTGTTTGAACTGCAATGTAGTGGTTACAAGCTCACCAGTTGCACTGCAATGTTGTGGTTACAAGCTCAGCAGTTGCTCCTTGGGAAACCTATACAGGGTCACTATGGGTCAGAACTGACTCAACGGCACTTAACAATAACAACAAGGAGTCCTGGTGTGGCACTGTGGGCTAATATGTCAGACTGCAAAGTCATTTGAACTGCAATGCCAATGGTTCAAGCTTACCAGCTGCTCCTTGGAAATCCTATATACAGGGTCACTTTGGGTAGAAATCAACTCAACGGCACTTAATAACAACAACAGACAGGCCTGGTGAAAGGAGATGGGGACAAGACTCTCATGATTCAAGAGTAATTGTTATCATGACTAATTGTGACTGTTGCCACTGTAAAAGTAGAAATTTTGTAGCAAAATGGAGAGACAGAGCTGCTGAGGGCTCTAGACTCATGGGGGGAGAGGGGATATGTACTGGCGGCCAGGGGGCAGGTGTGTAGGGTGTGCCCCTTGGCTGTTTAAATGATTGTCTATTCCTGAGTATTTTGGTGCACATCTAAAAAGACAAACAGAGGGAATAGAAGCAAATATTGTTGAATGATGAATCAGGCAGGGTATTGTAATCATGGCAATGAAACGAATACGATAGGATGAGTGCAAAACTGATGTTCCCTCATGTGAACTATCACTCAATTCACAATAAAAACTTTTAAAAAATTAAACAATAACTGGTTGCTGTCAAGTGGATTCTGACTTATGGTGATCCCTTACATGTCAGAGTACAGCTGTCATCTATAGGGTTGTCAGTGTATGATTTTTTTAAAGTAGATCACCAGGTCTTTCTTGCGAGGCACCTTTGGGGGGACTTGAACCTATAACCTTCCAATTAGCAGCCAATCATGCTACCATGTGCATCACCCAGAGATTTCTAAGTGTGTGATTTACATTGTACAACAGTCACTGAGGCTGCTGTGTAGAGAATGGGTGGAGAGGAGACTGGAGAGAGAGGGGCTGGGAGCCTTGCACTGGGAGCAGTGACTTGGAAGACAGAGGAGACCGAGGGCAGTGCGACTCACTGGTGATGTGTGGAAAACTAAATTCTTAGTAAAAGATTGGAATTGGGTCTTCAGTGATAGCAGAAAAATTAAGGTGACTTGCAAGTCTGGGGCCTGTGACTAAGCAGGTGAGCCACTAGCTGGGGGTGGGCTGGAGGAGAAGGTTAAACAGCCACCAGAGTCTTATTCTATTTTAATTTGATGTTACTAAGACTTCTGTTTCCTTCAGCAACCCTCCTCATTGTTATTCTTCTTAGTCTTCCATTAGAAATTAAAATAACTTGTTACCTTTGAACCCCCTTCCCACACCCTTCAGCAATCTAGTGTGGTCCTTAGCAGCCCACTTTATCATCCTAGGCTGCCTACCCTTGAAGATTCCCTGACATGGCCAGAGTTCCTCATGCACCAGTGTTATTGTTGTTGTTAAGTGCTGTCAAGTGGCCTCTGACTCATTGCCACCCAGAGTAGGGTTTCCTAGGAGTGGATGGTAAATTTGAACCACTGACCTTGCAGTTCAAACCGACCTTGTGGTTATCCTACAGAGCCACACCAGGGCTCATGCCTAGAAGGAACTCCCAAATGGGTGGTGAATGGAACAAGACAGGTCAAAGAAACTTCAGGAGCCTGGGTGTGGCCAATGAGTAATCCAAATGAATTAGGGAAGAAAAACCTGAGAGTTAGAAGGCACACTTTGTAAATTAACCAACTCTGCTGGGAGATGACTAGGCCTTGACTTTTTACCTTAGCTGTTGACTCAAGTCTTCTGCCAGCCAAATTATATTAGAACTTCCAGGTGGGGTTTAAGCATGGATATTTTTAAAAAGCACTCCCAGCAATTTTCTTGGAAACCAGTTGAGAATCACTGACATAGGAGACCAGAACACAAGCTGGAAAACATTACTGCTAGTTACTGATGAATCACTTCTGCCCTAGGACAACCCTGTGTGCAGTAGAAGAAAACATCCCTTGGTCCTATGCCCTCTTCACCTTCATTGGCAAGCTTGAGTCCATTGTTGTATATTTTTTGTGCTTTCCAACTTATGGAATTCATGTTATACCGACATACAGAACAGTACTCTGTTGGAATTTATAGGGTTTTCATTATCTAATTTTGGTAAACAAACTGCCAGGCCTTTCTTCCTGGTCTGTCTTAGCCTAGGAAGTCCACTTAAATCTGTCCACCAGGGGTAGCCTTGCTGGTATTTGAAATACCAGTGGCATTTTTCCAGCATCACTACCACTACATCAGGTGGCTTATATCTTTTAATACCTGGTCCATACCTTGTCTTATGGGAGCCTTGGAGCTTTACACCAAGACAGGATAGAAGATGGCACACACCATGGAGACTTCAGCTAACAAGAGGAACTCTTCGGGGCTTCAGGGTTGTCAATCTCGCTATTTTCTCAAGCATCAAATGTCTCTGTAAACCAGCCCACAAACAGAACTACCAAGGGGATGTGTGGTCCACGTATGAAGCGGCCCTCAGAGAGAAACTCTTTGAGGGTCTTCTCAAAGGGAAACCCTCAAACGGTTTCCCTCTGGCAGAATATCCGCTTTTCTTCTGTTGCCAATAAACGTCCCCAACACTGTTCTTTCTCCTTCTCTTCCGTGGATTGCTTCTGGCAGAGTTTCCCAGTTAGTTGAGGTCAGGATTTCCTTTTTACAAACAACCTGCTTTCAGTCAATGGGGCCAAAGGTTTCCTAAATTACAAACACTTTCATTTCTTCTGTCACAAGCTATCCTGTCAGTTTGTACTGAATTGCACCAAATGGAAAGAAGCAGAAATGTTCAGAAAGGCACTGAACTAAAGAAGTGCTTTTACTAACTCTATCCTTGTGGATTGTCAAAAAGCTCTCGTGAGGTGAAGGCATAAAAGTGAAATTATGATGAAAACATCTGTAGCTGCGTACAGTGTAGGTAAATTCCAGTATCTGGAAGGGGATTTCTACTGCTCCTAAGTGAACACAATACATCCCCAGTACCATTTCTACATTCTGTTAAGCAAATGGCCTCTTTCATGTTAATTTGAATGGGGAAACCTCCATGTCATACTGAAATGTTTTGAAAAACAAATTTTAAAAGTTATTACAAAATGTGTGTATATTTTCTTTGACATTTGTAAATGTGAACTGGAAGGCAAATTTTAAGCCAACCTCTGAGATTATAACAGAATTGAGGTGATAAGGTTAAAGAAAAATGCAAAAACCATTCAGATCTCATTGAAGATTGTCGTTATTATGGAAGAAAACCAAAAGTATGTCATGAACACTGGAAGGGGAAGCCTTAGCTCAACCTGTGATTTAGTCGTAAAGGAGGAAGACCAATTTGACCCATCTTTTCATAATTCTGTTGCATTTGAGAGTATAAGTGTGGGTCATTATTCTGCTGTACTTAACTGACCCCTTTGAGCAGAATATTTGAGTTTTGTAACCTGTGAAAAAGACTCATCTAGCCACTGTTTGAAGTCCTGGTGTGGCTTTGTAGGATAAGTATTGGGCTGTTACCACAAGGATGGAGGTTCAAACCCACTAGCCATTCCAGCTGCTCTTAACAAGGACAACTTTATTCAGAGTTAACATTCTTTCTTAGGCTAGTTTTAGTGCATAGGCATGGCTATAGTGAAGAGAGTTGTGGGCCGTGTGTGCTAAAGCAAGAGCCTACAGAAACTTTCCCAGGAACCCTGATAGCATTGTGGGTAAGGTGTTGAGCTGCAAACCACAAGACCATTGGTTCAAATCCACCAGCCAATCTGCAGGAGAAAGATGAGGCTGTCTGGTCCCATAAAGATGCACAGTCTCTGAAACTCTCTATAGGGTCACTATGAGTCAGTGTTGACTCCACAGCAATGGGTAAATTAACTTTCCAGTCCTAGCTTCTAAGGAAGATAACCATGTTCATGAATAATAAAAGCATAGTAGAGGTGATGGTTATGTGCTTGGAGTCGGTTTTAACTCAAAGCGCCCCTGTATATAATTTCCAAGGCTGGATGTTTGCCATTGTGCGCTCATAGCGATCCTGTGTATGATTTACCCTGTATATGTAAATCTTTATGGGAGCAGAAAGCCTCATTTTCCTCCCATGGAACTGCTGGTAGTTTCGAACTGCTGACCTTAAGGTTAGCAGCCTGACTCGTAACCAGTACGCTACCAGAGCTCCTGATAAAAGCATGAAGCCTGGTTCATTTAATCTGAGATGAAAGCCAGTTAAAACCCCAATCCCTCCACTGACTTCTTGGGTCTTTCCCTTAATCTTCATGCTCCAGGTCTGCGGCTCTGCTCCCAAGTTTGCAACACTCTTCTCCACTGGGCCCTTAGATTGGAATCACATGGATTCTTCCTATGTTTCACATTTCCCCCATTTGATCTGGTACCATAGTGGGTTACAAGCTGGGCTGTTCACCGCGAGGTCAGCAGTTCGAATCCACCAGCTCCACAGAAAAAAGAAGAAAGATTTACAGCCTTAGAAATTCTATACAGGGTCACTATGAGTCCATATCAAGTCCAGGGCACATAACTACCACCACCATTTTTGCACTATTAACACGTTCTGTCATCTCTAGTACTAAAAATAAACACTAGACTTCCATTTCTACCATCCTAGTTCAGCCTGGCACAGGAGAAAGATGAGGCTTTGTGCTCCTGCAAAAATCTGCAGCCTCAGAAATCCTATACAGGGTCACTATGAGTCAGAATCGACTCAACATCACATAACAACAATAGTTAAACCTGAACTGCCTAATAGCTACATAGCTGCATCCCATCTGATTTCCTTAACTCTCCATACCCCATTCTCCACCCAACAACCAAAGAGATCAGTTCAAACATCAGCCCACACAGCTGCCCGAAACCTCCAGTGACTTCCTATTTCTTGCAGACTAGCAGGATAAACACTGGACTGATAACCGCAGGATCGGCAGTTCACATCCACCAGCAGCTCTCAGAGACCTTGCACAGGTTGCTAAGAGTCAGAACCCATTGGCCAGCTAACAACAACAAACATCCAGCTGAATTATTATGACCTCAGGATGGACCTGAGGTCATAATAAACAACATTCTTATCATTGGAGAAAAGATTAAAGTTGTCAAGGACTTAATTCTTCTTCGATCAACTATCAACATTCACGGAAGCAGCAGTTAGGAGATCAGACGATGTATTGCATTGGGCAAATCTGCTGCACAGGAACTTTTTAAAGTGTTGAAGAGCAAAGATGTCAGCTTGAGGACTAAGGTGCACCTGACCCAAGCTATGGTATTTTCAATAACCTCATATGGATGTGAAAGCTGGACAGTGAATAAGGAAGATCTTAGAAGAATTGATGCCTTTGAGTTGTGGTGTTGGAGGAGAATACTAAAAGTGCCATGGACTGCCCAAAGAACCAATAGATCTGTTTTGGAAGAAGTGCAGCCAGAGTGCTCCTTGGAGGCCAAGATGGCGAAACTCGTCTCTCATACTTTGGACATATTGTCAGGAGGGAACAGTTACTGAAGAAGGATGTCATGCTGGGTAAGATGGAGAGTCAGAGAAAAAGAGGAAGACTCCCAACGAGATTGATGGCATCAAGTGTGGCGGCAGTAGTGAGGTTGGCCCGGGATCGGACATTGTTTCGTTCTGCTGTGCATGGGGTCGCTATGAGTTGGTTCTGACTCTATGGCACCTGACAACAACAACAACAGGTCTGTCCTAGACTCCTGCCCTTTCCAGTGGGATGCTCATTTTTAGAACACAATAGAAGAATTCTCTCCCATCCCAGATCGTCACCTGCCATATCCTTAACTACTTAACACTCTGGTCTCAACTCACAAGGCTTAGCTCTGGCTGTTTAATCTGAGGTAGTTTATCCCTGTCACTCTATTCCCTGTTTTTGGAATTTAACTCAACTATTTATTGTCTGTCTCCATCAACCCTGGTGTAAGTTCATTCTATAGGAGCAGAGACCATGTATACTCAGTACCTAGGATAGTGGGAACACATGGTGGGTGCCCAGAAAGTCTTCTCTGAATGAAGTAGCAGTAGGACCTGCAGCGAAGGCACAGACAATAGGGAGAAGCTCAAGGGAAGGACAAACATTGTGTGCCATGATGGAAAACTGTGACTTTGCAAAGGTGGAAAGCCTGGAGCTGGATACAATTTGGATGTATTGAGGGGGCATAAGGAGCTATGGTAGCGTAGTGGTTACGAATCGGGCTGCGAATCACAAGGTCAGCAGTTCGAAACTGCCAGTGGTTCCATGGGAGAAAGATGAGGCTTTCTGCTCCTGTAAAAATTTACAGCCTTGGAAACCCTGTACAGGGTTGCTATGAGTCAGAACCGACTCCACAGCATATAACCACTACCACCACCAAGGTCATTAATGGTGCTGGACTGCAAAGTTGGTTTGAACTGCAAAGTTAGAGGTTTAAGCTCACAAGCTCCTTGGAAACCCTATACAGGGTCGTTATGAGACGTAACTGACTTCACAGCACTTAACAAGAACAATGTACTCTGAGTGTCTTCCATCCTCAGGGATCATCTCCTAGCACTACTTAGTTGTGATTCACAAGGTTTTCAGTGGTTAATTTTTGGAAGTAGATTTCTAGGCTTTACTGAAACCTGTCTACTGTGGGTAATCCTGCTAGTACATGAAATACTGGTGGCACAGCTTCCAGCGTAATAGTAACCTGCAAACCACTACAGTACAACCTGTTGAAAGACAGGTGTTAGGAGAACACAAATTGTGCTGGTTTATAGCTCTCTGTCGATTAACCATCAGCTCTTAGGGGTATTGGTTGTGGGTGTTCTTTAGAAATGAAACTGTTTTATATTGCTGTCCCTGGGGGATTTAGATGGCACATCTATGGTCTGCTGGCCCAGATAGTTTATGCTGATTTCTTTCCCAGTGCAGACTAAAGCGAGTGAGACTCAAGCCTATTCTCATGTGGGTGTGTATATATCAAGAGCTTTCCCACTCATCTATATTTACAATGATCAAAGAAACAGCTGCTAACCTTCTAGTTTAGTCTCTGAAAGAACTGATAAAGCCATCACTGACATTCCCTCTATCAACTTCCGTTTGTGGGACTCTAAGCTTTCTAATGCAAGCAAGAATCTGCGATTTCATACAATCAAGAGGGAAAAATGCAAAGGAAATACAGACACTCAAGGAACTTACAGTATTTCACAAATCAATTTTATTAACTTAAACACAAAATGAATGAAGGAAACCTTTCTGTACACATTTGTGGACACAACACACCATTATACAGTAAGGCCAAGATAAAATTTGTCTTTTCAGTCTGCAAAGTATAAAATCATAAAAAGAAAAGATGTAAAAACTGTCAACATGTGTTTGCTTCAAGCAAAGTAAATGGGAGAAAATAAGAGAAGAGCTAATCCAGTTGTTAATTTAAACAATTTGGAAAATTCACAAATGATGAACCCAAGCAGCAGCATGATGCTTCAGGAGAGAATGAGTAGCTCTTGAGCTACTTTGGGAAGCTGGGTCAAAGCTGGTATTTTTTTTTTTTAACACCAATATAGCATTAAAGAAAAATTGAAAAGTAATTTCATAACAGTTGAAGGCTGAGAGAAACCAAGTGCCCAAACAGATCACTTTTGGAGAAGCTTTTTTATGGTGTGACCGAGAGGACAACTTTTATTTTCAAGAATTATGCTTGTTATATAATACATAATGAACATAGAGAGAAACACTTTTTCGTTGGTGGTGAAAAACACTCTGCCATGGCCGCTGTGGGCAGTGAGCTTTCCTCAGTGAAAAGGAGAAGAAGAGGGCAGAGAGAAAAAACACAACTGTGGAGAATCATGCCATTAGTAACATTTTCTGATTTCCAGATATGTGGTAATTTCCTCCTTTATCTAAAAGAAAAAACAAAACAAAAAACAATGCAGACACGAAAATAATTCTAAGCACATGAAAACTTGGCTTTGCTCGTCTCCAATTCATGACTTTTTATTAATAAAATATATCTATCATCTACATTCTTTCTGTGGGAAGAAGCATTTGAATAATCACTTTATTCCAAGTAGTTACATATAATACATTAGTGTGGAAAATGAAAAAGTGACGTGGTAAGACCTCTTTTCCCAAATTGTTCAAGAAAATGCTGTGTTCTTTTACCAAGGCCTTTCTAACAGCATTGAAAAAGAAAAAAAACACATTACAACTGATGGGAACATTTTTGGAAAAACAAAATCCTGTTGACACTTGACATCCATGCTTTTGGTCTTGACAACATTATCTAAAAAAAAAAAAAAAAAATTCCAATATCTACATATTTATATCCAATACTTCATTCAGTGAGGCACCACACATGAGTCTGTGTATGGATTTCCTCATATTTCACTATCAAGGCATTTCTACCTTTCAATATCGTTTTCCTAAACAATATGTAAAAGAATCATCCATATTACAAATTTACACCAAAAATTCTTTCTGTACATGATTGTCTCAGTGATGTACATATTATATGCTTAAATTAGACAATAGTTTAAACTACTTTGCAATGTGCTAAAATTAGGAGTACTTGCTGTGTCGTGAGGCAAATGCCTTCAATCACTTATTTCTTCTGCTGTTGTCTCTTGGATTATTTGATGTTAAAATCTGTTCGAATGAATTGTATAGTATGCGAACTATACCTCAACAAGGTTGTTTTTATTTTTTAAAGTAAGTCTGTTCATAAATAAGTAGAGATGTACAGATTACCCTGGGTATGAGACACCAAAAAGTAAACCTTCTTTACAAGAAAATTACTCCACTGGTTTTCAGGACGCACGTTTCAGTCCTTGTTGTGCAATCAAGTTTGCTGCATGTGCTGTTTAGGTCACACTGAAGACGCCAAAAACTTAAGTGTTTGCAGGTCCTTTCTTCACAGGTTTGAACCGTGCAGTTAATGTGGCAAAGACACATTACACTGGGTTAGAACATTCTCATGGCTTGTTTTCATTGGATTCACAGTACCAGAATCAACAGCTGTTCTGAAGGAAAAGACATGGTCCTCCATTTGCCACAAGGGCAACAGGTCAAGACCCACAGCAGTTGTGCATCAATATGTTGAAATCGCCAAGTTCTGTCATCCAGCGCTGACACGAGACTCAGGCCTGCTGGGTTTGTCCCTGGTCACAGGGCAGTTGTGGGGCTTCAAAGTGCTATGTGGCTGTTACAGGTACTCCAGCTCCAAGGCATGATGTAGGGCCATGAGGTCTGAGTGGCTGGAGATCCTCCAGAAAGGCATGGCATGCTGGGAAGGGAAAGATACATGGTGAGGTCAGAAAATGCTCCCGTACAAGCACCTAAAACGTCTATGGAAAATCCACTACACCATCTACTCTCTTTCTTAGTACAGTAAAACTGCTAGCTAACATCTTCACTTCACATCTGTTTTAAACAAAAACTCAAACTTAATCCTCCCCTAAGAATACTGCACTGAATTTTAAAATGTAATCTGGAGTCTGTTTCTTTTAAAAAGGTGATGGATATTTCTTAACTAGATCTACACTGTGACATGAATGCCAATTCCAAACTTGAAGCATAGCTATGAATGAAACTCTGCTGATATCAGTTGCCTTTCAAAACATCTGTCCAGTGTATTTTTAAGGTTGAAAGTTTAAACGGCTCATTATTTTCTAAGAGTTTAAGCAGTTGTCCCTAGTTGGTAGTATTGTATATTGCTCAAAAATTGAATCTTGCTCAATTTTCCAATTATTTTCCATCAGCTTTTCTTTTTTTAAATTGATCTTGAAATGATTTTACCATATGGGAAAATTTTGAATGAAAGTCTCTAAGTTTTGTTTGTTTTTGTAGTTGTTGTCTAAACCATCAATCTAAAAACCTAAAGTTTAAATAATAGAAATGTTTGTGAAACACCTGAATAAACTAGAGACAGGAAAAACGGGAGGGGGGGGGAACGGGGGGGGGGCGAATAACTGTAGTTAACCTCATCAATGAAAGGTGAATACATAGTTGTAAAATTTCATTGCTCAAAAGCATCATAGTGTGTACTTATGCGTCAGCAAATTTTTTTTCTTAAATATAATCATCTTTTATAGGGCAAAATTCTATTTAGTCTATAGAAAATGCTTTTGAAAATAAAAATAAATATAAATGGAGGACAGACTATAATAATTTGCAGCTATACTATGGAAGTTTAAGAAAATCTACTAGTCACTTTGTGGGAGAAAGATGAGATTTTCTGCTCCTGGAGCGATTATAACCTCAGAAATCCTATACAGGATAGTTATGAGTTGGAACCAACTTGAGATCACACAAGATCAAATATATCTCTGCATTCCTTCGATGATAGAATAATCTTGAACTGAGTACTAAAGATGTCATTGCAGATTTTTAGAAGGCTAATCCTAGTGTGGCACTGTGAGTTAATGTGTTGGACTGCAAAGTCAGTTTGATCTGCAAGATTGGCAGTTCAAGCTCACCAGCTGCTCCTCTAAAACCCTAAACAGGATCACTACGGGTCAGAACAGACTCAGTGGCACTTAACAACAACAACAATCCACTTGGCAACTTTAAAGAGATGTTATTTCACATTCATTCCCTATTGAGGTCCAGGCTAGGTGTAGAAGACTCACAGATGCATACAGTCCACGGTCTACCCTCTCCCAGTTGGTAGTGGAGTAGCAAAAATGTGTAAGTCACATGGGCTTAACATTTAAATTGAGGGAGTAGTTGGAGGGAGTTATCTTTCACTGGGAAAACTCCTGAGAAGAGGAGATGAAAGTTGAGTTAAATATAAAAGAATGATCATTCTGAAGAAGGTGTGTATGGGAGAGGGATGAAAAGATGATAAAGGGAAAATCCAAAGTTAGAATTACGGTTTTGTGTGTGAGAGAGATGTAACTGGTAACAACTAGGTGCAGGGCCTGGTAAGCTATACTACAGAATTTATTAATTATAATTATGATTGAATATTGTATCCAGAACTGTGCTAAGCAATTTGTGGTTGGTTGGTTGGTTATGTGCCGTGGAGTCAGTTCCGACTCATAGCGACCCTGTACAGGGTTTCCGAGCCTGTAAATCTTTACGGGAGCAGAAAGCCTCATCTTTCTCCTGTGGAACAGCTGGTAGTTTTGAACTCCTGACCTTAAGGTTTGCAGCCTGATTCGTAACCACTAGCTCCAATTAGTGGGTTCAAACTGCCAGGCTTTTGGTTAGTATGTGAGTGCAAACCATTGCACCACCAGGTACCTTATACCCACAGAGATAGGTACCATTGTCATGATTTTAATGATAAGAAAACTGAGACCTAGAGGAGCAAAAATGTGTAGATAGCAGCTGGCAAGAATTGAAGCCAGAGAAGAAACTCTAGAATATTGAAGGACTATGTTGCATAGATCTGAGTCTGACATGTGTCTGATCTGTATAACACAAACATTTCTGATCTTTTTCTTATTAGAACAGAAACCCAAGTGTGTTATAAGACATTCATAAGGTATAGAGCTATGTAAAGAAAACACATAATTTCTAATCATATATACAAAAAAAACCACGAAGCGTTTTTTTAAAATTTCAAACTTGTTTACACACATAAAATTATGTGCATTTTGTTAATTAATGTAAAATTCTGGGTCATTGCGTACCGACTCATAGCGACTCTGTTTAGGGTTTCTGAGATGCGGCGGGTGAACTTCAACTGCCAACCTTGTGGTTCAAAGTGACCTTGCAGTCCAGCACATTAATCCACAGTACCACACCAGGACTCCAGTTATGAATATATGGTGGTTCAAACCTATGAGCTGCTCCTTGGAAACACTATACAGGGTTGCTGTGACATGGAACTGACCTTTAATACCTGGTGGTACTATGAGGTCGAACAGACTTGACACCAATGGGTATCTTCCTTAAACAAAATATAATTACTCGTGAGACGTGAAATGTTTGTTTTTTCCTCAGAGTAGGTTCAGTCAAATTGTTTTTGCATGATGATTATCTGAAGTTGGATATATCTAACCTAGGCAAGTCCTATGCAAATACAACTATTAGCATTACAAATTTTGAAAGCCACTAGTACATTCGAAACACATTGACGAATGCATTGAATGGCAGAGAAATTGAAAAAGGAATTGATAAAATCTATTTATTTGGTATAAGGCTAGGCTATAGACTGGGCATTTGATTCCACAGGAAATTAGGGTTCTAGGCTATGGTTGGGAGTCCTAGAGTGGTGCTATGGGTTAATGAGCTAGACTGCAAAGCTGGTTTAAACTACAGGGTTGGTGGTTCAAACTCACCAGCCACTCCGAGGAAGCCCTATACAGGGTTGCTATGGGTCGGAACTGACTTGACAGCACTTAAAAACAACAGTAGGCTATGGTTGTGACTCATCTTTACAGGTGTAGGAGAGATGTCAGCTCAGAGCACATTTGATTGTAACTGTTTTACTTCACACATTATACTTGAAACACCTTATGGAAAGGGGAGATTATACACAGAGCCTTGAAATGACTTATTTACTGGTGCTGAAATACCAACGTCTTTAGTCTTCTCATATAGCATATTAATAAGAACCACATGGTCTAGCAACACCCAGAAATGAACTTAGGTGATGAAATATGTCTCTGGTATATTACAAAGCTCCTGGGTAGTGAAAATGGTTAATGTGCTCAGCTGCTAACTGAAAGGGTGGAGATTCAAGTCTAACCAGAAGTACTTTGGAAGAAAAGCCCAGTGATCTACTTCCTCTGAAAAACCAGCCATCAATAGCTCTATGGAGCACAATTCTACTCTGACACACATGGAGTTGCCATGAGTTGGAATTGATTCAATATCAACTGGCATGGTGTATTCTAGACAAGCAATGTTGATGTGGTCATTTATTGGAGAAAAACTGTCAGTTGTTCTACAGATCTTCTGGCAAATCTTAGATTTTCATGAAACAGAAAAGGTAGTCTCTGAGGAGCATCCCCTACATGAAGACAGCAAGTTCATTCTCAGCATTGCTTCACAGAATGAATTGTTAAAAAGAATGGCTTCTCCACAGACACCCGTCGACCTGGAGATGAGACAGAGAAGAGGAGGAGTTTGTTGGTCTGCGACATGGTGAGGCCTGTGGACTCCTGAGCCCATGGACAAGAACATAGCCACAGAGGTCTAGAGTTGCGAGAGAAGCGCCCAGCTGATATGAAGTGAGGAGTGATGCACAAGAATGCACAAACTTATAGATAATATGCATTTGACCTGGCTTCAATCACTTGATGATCAGAACTTGGCCTGAGGAAAATAAAAGGGAAATAAAAAGCCCCCCCCCCATTTTTTAAATAAAGGAAACAAGTGTAAATTGCTACAATTTGATGAACTCAACCTATACTTATGGATGTAGTAGCTCAAAATACCAACTGAGACGGAAGGAGTCCTCACATCCAAAATCAATCCTATCCACTCTGTATAAAGGGTTGATAGGGATGGACAACTTAGACTGGCTACCTAAAATGGGAGGGGCCATAAAGGCAAGAAGTGACTGGCTTACAAGTTTTCAAGGAAGAGTTTAGTTTCAGAGAGTGGGGGAGAAGGTAGAATCCCCACTGAATAGTTTTCATCTTGTTTAGCTGGGTCTGATGAAAGAAAATGGGAATAAGATTCTTATGATTCAATAATGAGTAACTGTTATCATGACTAATTGCGACTATTACAACTGTATAGGTAGAAGTTTTGTAACAAAAAGAGGGGAGTAGTTAATCTTACAGTCCAGGAACAGAGAACCCTAGGACCTTCAAAAGAGAAGAGCATAAGCAGAATGTGGGACCCTATCCAGAGGAGTGACACCAGAGATGGAGACAGAGATGAGAACATGCAGAGAGAGAGCAGCTGAGGACTCTAGACTCATGGAAAGAGAAAGGCTGTGTGCTGGCTGCCAGGTGCTGGTGACTGAAGAATGTGTCCTTTGGTTGTTTAAATGATTATCTTTTCCTGGGTGATTTTGCATACATCCCCCAAAAAACAAACAAACAAAACAGAGGAAATAGAAGCAAATACGGTTGAATGATGATGCACAGAGGACACTGTAATCATTGTAACGAAATGATGAGTGTGAAACTGATGTTTCCCTATGTAAACTAATCACTCAATTCACAAAAACTTAAAAAAGAAACAATGGCTTCTCTAAGAATAATGTATTTTACTTCCTCTTCACTTAAGTCAAGGTTGTAAGAAGGCTGTATCTAGGTTTAGGAACCCTGATGGCACTGTGTTAGACTGTTAATCCCAAGGCTGGTGATTTAAGCACATCAACTGCGAAATGGGTAAAAGATGAGGCTTTCTGCTCCCAGAAAGATTTACAGTCTTGGAAACCCTGTACAGGGTCGCTATGAATAAGAATAGATGCAATAACAGTGGGTTTGATTTTTTTTGTTTGTTTTTTTCCATTTGATATCTAGGGGAGAAGATTGATGGTTCAAACTACCATCGACACATAATTAGAACTAATATTGCAAAATGATCATGTTAATTTACATATATATTTATTTGACTAAGCATTTACAACAGTTTTCCTAGGTCAAGTGGGTGCAAAGTAAGTAACCTCCTTCCCCAAGAAAAGTATTTCTGAAACAAAATCAGAGATCTGGTAGAGGAAAAGGAAAGCAAGTGCTAGAATGAGGAGACCTAGGTTCAGCGCTTAAATCACATAATCTCGCAGAAGCCCCAGTTTCTTTATGTGAAGAATGAAGGTTTAGGGGAAGTGGCTTAATAAAGTATATAATTCTTGTACCTATATAACACTATTAACTACAGTAGCTATATACATACATACATACATACATACATACATAAATATACAATGTAAAAAAATATGCCCCTACACTGTCAGGAACTGCTAGATAAGCAAGATTTGTTGTTAAGTGCTGTCGAGTCGGTTCCGACCCATAGGGACCCTATACAGGGTTTCTGAGGAGCAGCTGATGAGCTTGTACCACCGACCTTGCAGTTCAAATGGCTTTGTAGTCTGGTGCATTAACCCATAGCACCACACCAGGACTCCAAGATAAACAAGATAGAGCTCTGTTAAAACGCTTCCATTGCACTGTGAGACAGTGTGGAACTAACACAAAAAGATAAACTCAGAGAGGGGAGAGAGCAGTTGTAAACTGGAAAGGGAAAGTAAGTTTACACTGAACTCTGACAAGTGGGCAAAGCTTCATTCATGGGTGGAGAAAGGATGGCAAAAGGCTGACAGGTGGTTATGAACAGACCATTTTCAGTAACTAATTAGAAGGGCTGGAATGGTGTGTTCATCATGCAGACTAATAAAGGAGGCGGTTTTCCAAGATAGAAGTACTTGGAATATTTAACCAATGAGTTTAGATTTTTAACTTGTAAATGGAATAATGTTAAGTCTTCAGCTACTAACTGGAAGGTTTGTGGTTCAAACCCACCCAGTGGCTCTGTGGGCGAAAGACCTGACAATTTTCTCTCATCAAGTTCACAGCTTAGCAAACTCTATTTTGTAAATTAATAGTTTTATTCTGCCAAATGGAAGCACCAAGTTGAACACTGACTTGAAAACGCTGAACGATGACAAGAAATTAAAGGGAACAGATACTAACACTCCCTTACTGCCAAGAGTCAGTGTGGAGGAGGCATGTGAAGCCATTTAGGGTGGCAGCAAGGTAAGGAGGGGTAGGACAGGTGGGTTGTCTGGCTGGTAGTAGAGGAACCAGATAGAGTAAAAGTAAAAATAGAGTAGGTGCAATCGAAGGGAGATATATTGGGAAGAGATAACTCAGAGTTCGGAGTTGGATGTAGAAAATATCAAAGCAAATGTAAAGTAGATGCACTGGTTTGGGACAACTATATTCAAGTATCAAGTAGGTATGATGTAGAGATATCAGGTAACAGGTGTCATAGGACTGAACAGAGTTAAACACAAATCTTAACAGAAGTGTTACAACTGAAACCATAACGTGTAGGCTAGTTTATAAAGAGTAGACATATACAAGCACCAAGCTTCTTTCCTCAGGGTACTGGGTTGATAGGGAGGGGCAATTCAGATATTGGCTATCAAAACAAAGGCATGAAGTGGCTGGCTTATAAATTTTCATGACTGTGCTTAGTTTCAGAATGAGAAGGGTAAACTAGAATCCTCATTGAATAGTTTTTCTCTTCTCCAGATGGATCTGGTGAAAGGGGAGGGAGGGATGATCCTGATAGGATTTTATGGGTCAACTGTGAGTAACTGTTAGCAGGATTAATTGTAATTGTTACAACTGTAATTGTAGAAGAGGTGTAATTAAAAGGGGGTTGTAGTTAAACTTTCATTTCAGGAACAGAGCATCCCAGGAACATCAAGAGAGAAGAGCATGAGTGGAGCATGAGATCCTATCTAGAAGGGTGGTGACAACAGAGACAGTGTCAGGGATGATGACACAGAGAGATAGAGAAGCAGAGGACCAAAGGTCTATGGACTGAGAAAGGCTGTGTGCCTGTGGGAAGGAATCTGTCTTGCTAAATGTGCCCTTGGGACATTTAAATGAATATATATATTTTTGTTTTATGTGTATACATCAAATATTTTTGGTTTATTAATTTGTGAAAAGTAAGATGCAAAAGGGAAGCCACAGGGAGGAAGCAGAATAACTCTTTACAGAAAGCAGATTGTAATCATTTAGATGAAGCAAAATGCATGACTGGTTGAAAGTAAAGCTGATGATCTTGTCTGCTAACCCTCACTTCTATTCACAATAATTAAAAAAAAAGAGTTGATAAATACTGAGAGAAAGTCTCAATCTTAGGAAGTACACAGGTTGTGGGTCTTTGCTGTTGTTAACTGCTACTGAAACCATTTCAATTCATAGCAACTCCTCGAGTGCTGAGTAGAACAGTTCCACAGGGTTTCAAAGCTGTGACCTTCTGGAAGCAGATTTCCAGGCCTGCCATCTGAAGCATCTCTGGGTGGGTTTCACCCACCAAACTTAATGTTAATTATCCTGCCACTTTATCATTTGAGCCATCCAGAGGCTCCCACTGAGTGTTTAGGACCAAATATTCTGATGAATGAGAAGATAAGGATTCCTCTTGCTTACTCCTCTGTGTGTGTGTGTGTGTGTGTGTGTGTGTATAATCCTCAGATCCTACCCTTTCCCATCTGATAATTTACATTTATCTCTTTTAGTTGTATATAAAGTCAATAAGATGAAATGATGGGTCCATGAACAGTCAAATAAAAATTGAGTTTTGCTGGATTTAAGTACACATACTCTTTGATTTAGGTATTCCACTTCTAGGAATTTATCATACCCTTGCATGTGATGAGCCACATTAGGTCCATTCATTGCAGAACTGATAGCAAATGACTAGAAACAACCTAAAAGTCCAGCCTCAGAAGATGAGTTAAATTATAACACATCCATATAACAGAATACTGCTACACCCATTTAAAAAGATTAGGAATCAAAGCTCCATGTACTGATATGGAATAACTGCTAGGATACATAAGTAAGTGAAAAACCAGGTACAGGGAAAGGGTATACAGTTAGCATGTAAACATAACACGGTAAAATAACATTTCTGTACTTTCGTACTCATACATTATCTCTAAAACATTTGCATATGGAGGCACAAATACTTCCCAAATTGTTATAACCCAAAATAACCAGGAGACAGGCTATTTTAAGAACTCATTCTGAATCTTATTGCACAGTTTTGTTCTTTCATCATCTGTCTATTTGCTTGCCCTCTAGAGAGAAGTCAGTTCTTCAGGGAGAAGGGTGGAATCCAACTCAAGGACTGGCAGATATAGTAAGTGCTCACTAAGTATTAAATGCATGAATGCCTTCACAACAATACAATCCACTGCACTTGTGGTTTGCAATCCCTGTGTCCCACTTGGCATTTGTAGTACAAGTTTTGTGTGTTTTTAATTTGATCTCTTTTGCAAAAATGACGTGTGTTTTTCTCCTGAAGAAACTTAGAATAGGGCATTATTAATCAGGTTCTCAGCTGCATTTTGGATTTCAGCATGTTTCAAGTTTAAAAGAGCATATTTTGGTGGAATCTTTATCATAAGAGATTTATTTTATGTTGTTCTCTGAAAAGTAAACAAAGTTATAGAGTTATCATAAAATGAAGCCACTTTTTCTCTTTTTGTTGATAGCTGCCTTCTAGTGGATTTCAACTCATGGCAGCCCTTATGTACACAATAGAAATGCTCCATGGCGTTTACAAGGCTGTGAGACAAACTGCTGTCCATATATAGAGGCTTTTATTACTTACATTTTGTTTTTGTTTTTTAAATCATTCATATGCTTAATTATTTTCACATATTATTTTCCCTATGTATGAAAGAGCTCTGGTAGTGTAGTGGTTACGAATCGGGCTGTGAACCGCAAGGTCAGCAGTTCGAAACTACCATTCGTTCCGTGGGGGAAAGATGAGGCTTTCTGCTTCCATAAAGATTTACAGCCTCGGAAACCCTGTTCGGGGTCACTATGGGTCGGAACCGACTTCACGGCACATAACAACAACAACATGTTGTAGTAGGAAAACATAATTGATGGATAAAACAACAAGTAAAACTATCTCCTTCTAGGTTTTGACAATACAGACCTTTATCAAAGGTTGTTGTTGTTAAGTACCGTCGAGTCGGTTCCAACCCATAGTGACCCTGTACAGGGTTTCCAAGGCTATAAATATTTTTGGGAGCAGAACGCCTCATCTTTTTCCCGTGGAGCGGCTGGTAGTTTCGAACTGCTGGCCTTGAGGTTCGCAGCCCGATTCGTAACCACTACGCTACCAGAGATCCTTTTATCAAAGGTAGATCTCCAAAAGTAGATGGCTTCCCATATTCCCCTTTGTTCAGTCTCTCCAGGAACAAACATGTGGTCTTGGAAAACTCTGCTAAGAAGTCCTGTTAGAATGAGTTGTTGTTTTAAAACATAATGGTGTTTCTAACTTTTTCTCTTTGAAGATGGTGTTCTTTATGATATAAATTACAGAATTAGATTAAATTACTGGTGTAAGCCCTGTGACTGTATGGGCCAAGAGACCAAGGATGACAGAACAGACTTCAATTGGTCATTAACAAAAATGGCAACTGGCAGAATCCTTGCTGGTTTTCATTTCTGAGCTTAAAAATGTAACAATCTCTAGCAAAAGAACATTATTTAGGGAGATGAAAGACAAGAGGAGGAGGTTGTATATGAGTTTTTAAAAACACACAGGAAATTAAGGGAAGCAAGATAAAATGTTCAAGGTCAATTTAGAATAAATATACAATGTTTTGATTTTGCAAAACATTGCAATGCTAGGACGTGTAGCACTCAATTGACACACTATTCACTTTATTAGTCATCTAGATTGCTCAGGAATGAAATTATATGTAAGAGCTAAAGACTTGTTGTCGAACGAAACACTGCCCAATCCTGGGCCAACCTCACTACTGTTGCCACGCTTGAGTCCATCAATGCTGCCACTTGGCCAATCCATCTTCTTGGGGGTCTTCCTCATTGTCTCTGACCCTCCACCTTACTAACATGATATCCTTCTCCAGTGACTGGTCCCTCCTGACAATTTGTCTGAAGTATGAAAGATCAAGTTTGGCCATCTTAGCCTCCAGGGAGCACTCTGGCTGTACTTCTTCCAAAATGGATCTATTGGTTCTTTTGGCAACCCATGGCACTTCCAAAATTCTCCTCTAACACCATAACTCAAATGCATCAATTCTTCTTCCGTCTTCCTTATTCACTGTCCAGCTTTCACATGCAAATAAGGTTATTGACAATACCATGGCTTGGGTCAGGCGCACCTTAGTCCTCAAGCTGACATCTTTGCTCTTCAGCACCTTAAAAAGGTCTTGTGCAGCAGATTTGCTTAATGCAATACATTGTCTGATCTCTTGACTGCTGCTTCCGTGAGTGTTGATAGTTGATCGAAGAAGAATGCAGTCCTTGAGAACTTCAATCTTTCCTCCGTTAATAAGAAGGTTGTTTGTTGGTCCAGTGGTAAGGCTTTTTGTTTTCTTTACATTGAGATGCAATCCATACCGAAGGCTGTGCTCTTTGATCTTCATCAGTAAATGTTTAAAGTCCTCTTCACTTTCAGTAAGTAAGATTGTATCATCTGCATATCACAGGTTGTTACTGAGTCTTCCTCCAATCCTGAAGCCACGTTTTTCTTCAGAGAACCCAGTTTTTCAGATTATTTGCTCAACATACAGGTTGAATAAGTATGATGAAAGAATATAACCCTGTCTCTCACCTTTCTTAATTTTAAAACATTCAGTGTTCCCATCTGTTCGAACAACTGTCTCTTGGTCCAGGTCCAGATTCCACAGGAGCACAATTAAGTGTTCAGGAATACTCATACTTTGTAATGTTGTCCATAGCTTGTCATAAGCCACACAACTGAAAGCCTTTGCATAGTCAATAAAGCACAGTAAACATCTTTCTGATATTCTCTGCTTTCAGCCAAGATTCATCGGACATCAGCAATGATATCCCACTTTCTATGGCCTCTTCTGAATCTGGCTTGAACCTTTGGAAGTTCTCTGTCAATATATGTATGCTTGCAGCTGTTTTTGTATTACCTTTAGCAAAACTTTACTCGCATGAGATATCAAAGAGATTGTCCAATGATTTCCGCATTCCTTTGGGTCACCTCTCTTTGGAATGGGCACAAATATGGATCTTTTCCAATCAGTTGGCCAGATAGTTGGCTTCCAGATTTCTTGGCAGAGATGAGTGAGTACCTCCTGTGCTGCCTCACTTTCTTGAAAGATTTATATTTTTATTCCATCAATTCCTGGTTCCTTGTTCTTTGCCAATTTGCACCTTTGACTTCCTCCTTCAGTATCACTGGCTCTTGGTCATATGCTACCTCTTTAAACGGTTAAACATTAATCATTATTGATCATCTGTTGTGGTACAGTGATTTTGTGTATTCCTTCCATCTTTTCTTGGTGTTTTCTGCATCATTCAATAATTTGCCCAGAGAATCTTTCAGTAACGAGCCTAGAGGCTTGAACTTTTTCTTCAGTTCCCCAGCTTGAGAAATGTTCAGCGTGTTCTTCCTTTTTGGTTTTCTGATTCTAGATCTTTGCACATTTTGTTGTAATATTTGGCTTTGTCTTCTTGAGGTTATCTTTGAAATTTTCTGTTCAACTCTTATAACTCCTCATTTCTTCCATTTGCTTTAGCATCTCTACACTGGAGAGCAAGTTTCCATTTTGACCTTTTCCTTCTTTCTTGTCTTCTTAATGACTTTTTGCTTTCTTTATGTATGATGTTCTTGCTATTATCCCACAACTCTTCTGGTCTTTGGTAAAGACTTATTCAACTTATTTAATTTTAGTCATGAATGCAAAATGAACAGAGTTATACCTACTTTCTCAAAGGAGAGAGACAATTGCTCAATGTACTCTATAATAACCTAAAAACTTAGGCTGTAAAGTCTTTTTGGTAAATAGAGTCATATTTAAGACGTCTGAAGGAGGCTTGTGCGAAATCGCACCACGAGATTAAAGTCTGGTCACTTTCTAGACCTTGACCAACTTATTTATTTATACCCTCCCTGTGTCTCGGTTTTCTCATAGGTAAAATGTGTGTGAGAATTCCTTTATTTAAAAAGATGTAAGGATTTAATGAGATAGCATACAAGAAGACATATGATAAGGTCTTGTTGTTGTTCTTAGATGCCATCAAGTTTGTTCTGACTCATAGCAACCTGTATGCACAGAAGAATGAAACACTGTTCTGTCCTATGGCATTTCACAATCCTTGCTAAGTTTGAGTCCATTGTCAATCCATCTCATTGAGTGTCTTCCTCTTTCTTACTCTCCACTTCTTAACAAACACGATGTTCTTCTCCAGGAACTGATCCCTCCTGATAACATGTCCAAAGTGTATGAGACAATGTCTCACCATCCTTGGTTCTTTATAAGGAGCACTCTGGGTGAACTTCTTCCAGGTTAGGTTTGTTTGTTCTTCCGTCAATCTGTGGTACTTTCAATATTCTTTGCCATTACCCCAATTCCCAGGCATCACCTTCTTCTTAAGTCTTCCTTATTCACTGCCCAGTGAATATGAACTGATTGAAAATGTCATGACTTGGATCAGGTGCCTGTTAGTCCGGAAAGTGGTATCTTTGCTTTTTTAACACTTTAAAAGGTCTTTTGCAGCAGGTTTGCCTAATGAAATATGCCATTTGATTTCTTGACTGCTGCTTCCATGGGTATTAATTATAGATTCAAGTAAGATGAAGTCCTTGAAAACATCAAATGTTTTCTCTGTATAATGAAATTGCTTTATTATGGTATTGGTCCAGCTGAGAGGATTTTTATTTTATGTTGGAGTGCAATCCCTACTGAATTCTTTGATTTTTGTCAGTAAGATCTTCAAATCTTCTTAGCTTCTAGCAAGCAAGTCTATGTCATCTGCATACTGAAGGTTGTTAATGAATCTTCTTCTGATCCTAATGCTGCATATAGTCCAGATTCTTGAAATATTTGCTCAGCATAACAACTGAAGAAGTATGGTAACAAAAAATTTAATCATAACACACACCTTTTCTAATTTTTAACCATGGAACATCCCTTTGTTTTGTCTGAAAGACTACATCTTGTTCTATGTACTGTTTCTACATGAACACAATTTAGTACTCTGGAATCCTCAATCTTTCACAATGTTATTGATCATCTGTCATGATTCATACAATCAAATGCCTTTGAATAGTCAAAAAAGCACAGGTTAACATTTTTTTCTGTCATTCTTAGCTGTTAGCCAAGGTCCATCTGATACCAGCAATGATATCTCTTGTTCCATGTCCTCTTCTGTATCAAGCTTGAATTTCTGGCAGACCCTGCTGATGTACTGCTGTACATGTTCTAGGATGATCTTCAATACAATGTTTACTTGTGTGTGATAATAATGATAATGTTCTATAATGTCCACATTCTGTTGGATCACCTTTGGAATGGACATGAATATGAATCTCTTCTAGTCAGCTGGCCAGTGAACAGTATTTAAATTTTCTTGGCACAGACAAGTGAGTGCTTCCAGCATTGCATCTCTTCATTGAAAGATCTCAACTGGTATTCTGTCAATGCCTGGAGCATTACTTTTCACCAAAGCCTTCAGTGCAACTTAGGTTTCTTCCTTCAATACCTTCAATTCTTGATCTTATGTTACCTCCTGAAATAGTTGAGCATTAATCAAGTCTTTTGTTACAGTGACTCGGTGTATTTATTCCATTTCTGCTTGCAGCATCATTCGGTCTCTTGCCTATAGAATCCTTCAATATTTCAACTTGAGGCTTGAGTTTTTTCTTCAGTTCTTTCAACTTTATTTTCTTGAGCTATTGCTTCTTTTCTTCATCATTTCTTCTAGTTGTTTCTCTGCATTCAGAGTTTCTTCTGACATCCATTTTTATCTTTTTTTGCCCCTTTCTGTCTCTTTTCATGACCTTTTGCTTTCTTCACATATGATATTCTTGATGTCATCCTACAACATGTCTGGTCTGTGGTTGTTAGTGTTCAATGCATCAAATTTATGTTGGAGATGGTCCCTAAATTTAAGTGGCATCTACTCAAAATCATATTTTGACTCTTATGGACTTGTTTTAAGCTTCTTTAGCTTCACCTTGAACTTATATATGAATAATTGATAGTCTGCTCTGCAGTCTGTCTAGGGCCTTATGCTGACTGATGTTGAGCTTCTATATCATTTCTATCCATAGATGTAATTGATTTGATTCCTATGTATTCCATCTGGAGAGGTCTAGTTGAATAGTCACAGTTTTTGTTGTTGGAAAAAGGTAGCTTTAATGAATAAGTTCTTGGTCTTGCCTAATTGTATATGTGATTTCTGGTGTCATTTCTTATCAATGTGGCCATATTTTCCAACTATTGATCCTTCCTATTTCCAACTTTCATATTCCAATACCAAGAATTATAAATACATCATTAATGCATGTTTGATCATTTCAGACTGAAGCTGGTACAAATCTTAAATATCTTCATCTTTGGCATTATTGGTTGGTGTATAAATCTGAATGTAATCATCATATTAACTGGTCTTCGTTGTAGACATGTGGGCATTATCCTCTCACTGACAGCATGTACTCATAATGGATCTTGGAATGCTTTTTTTTACAATGTAAGCATTTCTTTCAATTTGTCATTCCTGGCATACTAGACCATATGATTGTCTAATTCAAAATGGTCAATACCAGTCCATTTTCAGTTCACTAAAGTCTAGGATATTGATCTTTATGCATGTCATTTCATTTTTGATGATTTCCAATGTTCCTAGACACTTTTCACATTCTATGTTCTGATTATTAATGGTTGTTTCTTTCCATATTGAGTCATACTACACGAGCACATGAAGGTCCTGAAAACTTTACTTCATCCACATCATTAAGGCTGCCTCTCCTTTGAGGAGGCAGCTCTTCCCCAGTTAGATTTTAAGTGCCTTCCAAGCTGAAGAGCTCATCTGGCACCATATCAGATAATGTTCCACTGCTTTTTATAAGGTCTTGTTTCTATTGTTAGGTGCCATCAAGGTGGTTCTAACTCATAGTTACCCTGCCTGGTCCTGCACCATCATCAAAATTACTGATGTTGTTAAGTACCGTGGAGTCGGTTCTGACTCATGGTGACCCTGCACAGGGTTTCTGAGGATGCACATCTTTATGGGAGCAGAAAGCCTCATCTTTCTCCAGGGGAATAGCTGGTAGTTTTGAACTGTCGACCTTGAGGTTAGCAGTCCGATTCGTAACCACTGCGCTACCAGAGCTCCTTAAAATTATTGATAGCTGTTGCTAAGTCTTGCTAATAACTATCATTAGCAGTAATACTTCAGCTATGTCTTTAACTTATGTTTTTATTATATGTAATTTTTCAAAAGGTATAATGAACTACAGAATTTTATATCAAATACTGTTGTGGTTATTCACTTTGATCTGTTAAATATTCTCTATTTCTGTGTAGGACTCTAAATGTATTATCTTTTGTGCATTAGTAAATCCTGTCTTTTATATTCAAATGCTGTTGCTGTTGGTAAGTGCCATTGAGTTGACTTCGATTCACAGCATCCCTGTACAGGGTTTTTGAAAAGCAGCTGGTTTCTGTGGGTTTCAACTCCCAACGTTGTGGACAGTAGTCCAGTGCTTAACCTACAACATCTCACCAGGACCCCATTTAAATAATAAACTTTAAAAAGCCTAAAAAGAAATTCCTTCAATAAGGTTAGAAAATTTAAAAATGAATGGTCAGTTTATCATTCTGAGTGATAGACTGTTGACCTCTGAATCTTTTGTAAGATTATTTGGAATCAGAACCTTCTGAAATATGTATGCATTTTTCACATAGAAGCTATTTAAAAATTTTTTTTGGTTATAGTTTCATTATAATTCATACTACACTGGCAGGTCTCAAGGTACAAGGAGTTTGTTTAAAACAGGTACTCTTGGATTTCTATCAGATACACCCATCCTAGGAAATCAAAATAGAGCATTGAGGTCACAGTAGTCATTTATAGCCAAAAATTTTCAAAACTGTGTTACTTGCAGGTGGCTTCCTAGTTTCCTTTTGGTAATAAGTATGCATGTGCACATGTGTGTTTAGGTGCCACACATATAAAAAGAATAAAATATCCAAAGATAAACAGTAGAAACAATTTAACTATTCTTGAAAGAATGCCTTTAGTCCAAATCGAACATCAAACCAAGAATTTCTTCATTTTTTCCACATTGTATTCAGTGATGTCAGACTTTTTAAGAAACACACTTTTTGGAAGAGTTTGTTGTTGTTGTTACAGACTCATAGCCACCCTGTACAGGGTTTCCGGGGCTGTAAATCTTTAGAGGAGCAGAAAGCCTCATCTTTCTCCCGTGGAACAGCTGGTAGTTTTGAACTGCCGACCTTGTGATTCTCAGCCCGATTCGTAACTACTATGCTACCAGAACTCCTTTTTGGAAGAGACAATGACACAAACCTTGATAGTTCCCAGAGATTTCATCTGCGCCCCTCACATTTCAAACAATCATTTTAATATGCACCCCTCTGCCTACCACAAGCTAGAAATTTACATTTTAGTAGTCTTCACCTGAAATTAAATGTTTTTGTTAATTCCACAGTGAAAGGACTACCATGAAGGGAAATTCACAGCTTGACTCAGGCACATGCACTGGCTTTTCAGAGGTCCAAATTTCCTTTATATACCCACTATTAGTGTTATGTGCCCTTGAGTCTGTTCTGATGTATAGCGGATTTTTATAATGTTTCCAAGGTGTGGCTGGTTGGTTTGAACTGCCAACCTTGCTGTTAGTAGTCCAATACTTTGCCTTGCTGTTTGTTGTTAAGTGCTGTCAAGTCGATTCCAACCCTTAGCAACCCTGTATAGGGTTTCCAAGGACCAACTGATGAGCTTGAACCATCGACCTTGTAGTTCAAACAGCTTTGCAGTCTGGCACATTAACCACAGCGCCACATCCTTAGGAGGGCCTTTTTATGTGTGGTGCTGTAGGAAAAGCACTGGCCTAGTAACTTCAAGGTACGTGATTCAAATCCACCAGCCACTTTCAGAAACCCTATACAGAGTCACTATGAGTTGGGAACCCACTTGACAGCACTTAACAAAAGCAACAACAACATTATCTAGGAATGGTCTGGAAAATCCAGTACCTTTCCCAAGAAAAAGACTTGAATCTGGATTCCTGCAAAACGTAGGTGGTTACAAACTGGGCTGCTAACTTCATGGTCAGCAGTTCAAATCTACCAGCTGCTCCATGATAGAAAGATGAGGCATTGTATTCCCATTAAGATTTACAGCCTTGGCAGCCCTATACAGGGTTGCTATGATTTGGAACTGATCGGCGGCACACCACTACCACCACCAGGTTGAGTTCTGGTGATTTTAATTTAGCCTGTCAAAGAGCAGACATATGTGCCTTAATGGCAATGGTGGGTGGCTGCTGGTGAAGGCAGAATGTCAGAACTGGTGCTTGGATGGCAACTGTCATTTAGCATCAAGCACTACTAGATCTGAAGTATATGTGGGATTCCACTACCACTGACCGTTGTAAGGGTATTCTGGATCCTCCACACATTCTAGATCTATGAACATAAGTGAGATCATCTGTTATTTACACAATTGGGATCAACATCTGTGCTTTCATTGGATTTCAGAAAACACTGAAGATAAATTAAACCATCCTCACAGTCTATAAGAAAGTTGACCATATGCCATGCTTTAAGTCACCAGATCATAGATGTAGAGTTGAGCACTGTGTGCCATTACTGGTATACAATGGAATATTCCAGAAGAACTCAATTATTACATCTTTTATGAACATATACAGTGATTTCTATGAGTGAGTGTTTGAGGAAAGAAGGGAAAGTTAATCTATTGATTAATTTCATAAAATATTCAATGCTTTTAAAATTCAAGGAACATTTCTATAAATTTCTCTATAATCCAATTGTGCCAAGACTTAGGGTGCTATGAAAAAATTTCAAAACAGAGTCTCAAACAAAATAACAAAATAACTCTAGCTCTGTGGATCTCACAGTTCATTGCTGAAATAGGTCCGTACACAAATCATTAAAAACACTTTATGCATCAAGCTCCATTTGATGGGTTTTACATATCTTAACTAAATCTAAACCTTAGAAGAACTCTATTAGCTAGATGCTATCTCTATTTTATACATAAAGCAAGAGAAATAAATGGGTTAAGTTATTTATTCAAATTCAAAGTCACAAACTAGTAAGTAGCACAATCAATCGAACCCCAAGTTGACTGGAGCAAGAATACAAACTATCTACTACCTACAGCTGTTGAAGAATAAGAGAGTGCTCTTAAAAACAGAGCAGACAGTAAAGGTGGTACATGAACTGAGTCTTGAAAATAAGGAGGATAATGGCAGAAGGCCTTTGGAAAAAGATCATTCCAAGGAGAGGCAACAACAGGGGAAAAATGTTGAGCATGGTCCAGAGATGATAAGCCGATGAGTGTGACTGTAATGCATGGTGGAGAAACAGAAAGACTGGAAGAACAGGCTATAACCAGACTGTGAAAACCTGGAATGCCAGGCTAACGAATGTGGACATTTTTTCTTTGCCTTTTTTTTTTTTTTAATGCATTGAGATGTCCTAGAAAGCATTTGCTAAGTAAAATTATATAAAATTCTAAGTGAAATCATATAGAATTATACTCGTAGGGATGCAGAAATTAAAAAAGGCAAGTGTGACGGGAAAACCAGAAACCAAGGGACTAATTTTCTGGTCCATTCCCCTTTCCCTCCTCCTAAGTATTGTTTGGAGAGAGGCAAGACACTATCCCCATTATGAAAAGTAAGTACTGTATTCTAGCACAGCAGACAGTTTTCATCTTGCAAGCTGGCTCCCAAGTGATGTTCTGCATCCAGCTTCAGGTAACAACGTTTTAATCCCCTGGCAATATCTGCCAGGGAAAGGGGCATGCTGGCATGACTTTAAACATGATCATGATGGCTGCATAACTGAGCCTTCTTCATTTCTCCCAAAGTCTACTTTCTATGAAGTCCAACTATCCATAACCTCTAGACTACTTATGCCTTCTACCATTCAAAAAGATCATTGAATTCTACTCTCTGTCCTTTTTGTGTGCCTCCAGTTCTGCACACATTCATAATCTGTTTCAGAGAAATGGAGTTTGTTTAGACGATTCAGTCAGTGAGAATACTGAGAACTAAGGAAAGGTACATGACACAGGATCTACCATCCTGGAACACTTACTTTTTTTGCTCCTTGTTCTTCCTCCACACCATCTCCTATCACAACATACACCACTTTCCTTCCAAACCTTTGAATTATCCTTTCAAAACAGCTTTCCTTTCCTAATGAATAAAAATAAATGATAAAAGATCATAAATGTAGTTTAGGTAATCCACTTTTATAACAGAGGAATTAGTTTTTTTTAAAAAATGTTTGCTTCTTGATTGCATGGAGGGGATTGTAACCATGGCAATGAGACGATGTACAATAGAATGAATGTAAAACTAATGAATGTAAAACTAATGTTCTCCCATGTAAACTATCACATAATTCACAATAAAACATTTAAGGAAAAAAAAAAATGTTTGCTTCTTGCTTCTGATTCAACTCGTCTCCATTTGTGCAAACTAGCAGAAGATTTTTTTTTTTTTTTTAATGTCATTAGGGTACTGTGTGGAGTCCTGATGTGCTGCTATAGTTAGTATAAGCACTGGACTGCTAACCACAAGGTCAGCATTTCAAACCCACCAGCCACTCCTTGGAAACCCTATGCAGGATTGCTGTGAGTCAGAACAAACTTGAGTGCACTTAGCAACAACAAGGTACTATGCAGACTGGCATAATAAATTTTAAAAACTATAAATTAATTAGCAAGTGGTTTTTGTCCTTGTAAATTAAAAGTTGCAGTGCTCTTTTCTCAAAATTCATTTATTAAGTCAATTCAATATAGCAGTTGGGTGGGGGAGAAGTATTATTTGCAATAACCTTTGACACACACACCCATCCCATCCACCTCCCCAAAAGCTGTGCCTAAACAAAGCCATGCCATTTTTACAACAAATTTCAGCTTGATTTAAAAAATGTCTAATATATCAAACTCTGAAAATAAAACCTGAGTCAAAGACTATTGGGAATGATGAAAAGAAGTAACTGGATTTAGATTTGTTACAGCAAGAGAAAACAAAACTGGAATGAATTTATCTCTTTGTTTCCAGGTTAGGATTCTATTTGAATTAAAGTCCCCCAGCTGAATGTGTTTACCTGAAATATTCTCATAAAACAGCTTCTGCAATAAATATCTTGTGATTTGGGTTACTATTGAGAGACCAGGCCTGACTTACCCAGGCATCATCTACTGTTCAATGAAACCCCTTCCTAAAGGAACACCAGGATACAGGTAACAGAACACCTGTATCTGTCTGTTCCCTTTCCCGTGTCATGGCTTAGTTTGGGCTCCTGTGGTGGATACACTGTCAGCACATCACGGCAGTTAATGCAGCCATTGTCTTTTCTTAGAGAAGAGACTGGTGTTCCAAGTCCTGGGTTGCCAATAGGGTCATTTTAATGGACAATGGGACAGTTTTTAGTTTTCAAATGTGAATGGCTGAGCTAGGGCTGCATGTCTTTCATCAGATATACACATGAACAAATTGCTTGTTTGCTTAAACAAATGTCTGCTTTATATTTGTATTTTGCACTAAAATCTCTAGTTTGCATCTGACAGAATGAAATAGGGCCAGCCTTATTCAAAGGATGCAATTTCAATGCTTCTTTAGTTGCCCACTAAACTGTGAAATATTAAATCACTTTCCCAAAACAAATATATAGTTTGCACTGCAAAAAATACACAACCCAAAACTTAGATCCCATGAAACTGCTTTTGTCTCCTTTATAGAGAAATGTGTAGGTATTTTAGCAAAGTTTTGTTTTCCTAAACAAAAAATGGAAGGTAAATTCAATGATAATTTAAAGGTATAGCTGTTTTGGACCCTCCCGCCCCCCCAAAAAAAAAGTTTCATTGTGACTTTTGCGTCATGTAGAAATCTTCCACAACTGAGGATTAGAAAAATGAAACTGATACTTAAAAGTTATTGTGGAATCTTATATATAAACATTTCATTTTAATGAATCCATTTTGTCTGGAAAAGCATATATATATTGTTATTGTTAAGTGCTATGGAGTCAGTACTGACTCACAGTGACCCTGTCTAGGGTTTCTGAGGAGCAGCTGGTGAACCTGCAGTTCAGTGCTTATCCTACATCGCCATACACATGATTCTGCCTAATGGTATACAATCATCTCCAACTTTTCAGCATGCACAGTATATGTACAGTAAAAATTCTAGTATTTTCTTCATGGATCCCCATATATATATATATATCATTTGATGGCAAAATTATCAATAACTATAGAAGCTTTAATCTCTACTTTTCTTATTAAAACTACCATAAAATAAGTTTCTATCAGTAGTGTTGAAAGCATTTCAACTAGCACACATTTCAATTCTATAGTGAAAAAATAAAGTCCAATGGTACAAAAAAATGGCCAGCACAAATACTTAAGTTTCAGAATTGTAATTGTAATCTCTTAACCAGGGTACAGCTCTTATCTATAAAATACAATATAATTCCTTTCTGTCAAAAGATATTAAAATAGGATTGAACACCTGACCTAATGTAAACTGAATGCTACTTTTATGGAATGGGAGGGTATATGAAATTCTGGGCATAACGGGCTACTAGAAAATTCTATTCTATTTGGTAAAACAAGGACACAGTGTCATCAAGTTGATTCTGACTCATAGCAACCCCACACGTTTGTGTCAGAGTAGAACTATGCTCCATAAGGTTTTCAATTTTTCAGAAGTAGACTGCTAGACCTTTCTTTCAAGGTACCTCTGGGTGAACTGAACCTTCCTCCTCTAAGTAAGCAGTGGAGTACCAATTTGTACCATCCATGGATTCCATTTGGTATATGCCTCTCTTGTTGGAAATAGTTCCTTTATTCTGCTCTTAGACTCTTCTTGTGAGGGATCAGTCATTCTCATCTCCATATACATAGTTTCAGATTGAGATGTCTGTGTAAACACCCCATAGGCCCTTCAGACTCAGCAGTTATGAGATCAAATCCTTATCTTTCCCACCAAACCTGACCCCTCATCAATTCTTTGCATCACTGCTGACTCAACTGAGCTTGCCTTCTTCTGCATCAACATCAGTTTACTCTTAGATTTCATTCAACAAATATTCACTGAGCACCTACTATGTGCCGGGCAATGGGGAGCAAGATAGACACACTCTGTCTTCAGGATATTAGTCTAGTGAATGAGTCAGGTTATGAGCAACTCATAGTTAACTATAAAGGAGTTTTGTAACCATCATTAGTTAAGTGCTTTGAAGAAAAAGTACAGGAAGCATAAACCTGTAGCCAGATTGAGAGTCAGACCTACAAGCTTTCTGTTCTTGCCACTCTTTTATCAGATGGAGCTAAGCAGTCATAAAAATCACCTCCCACTTATAAGGATGCCATTTCCCTTCCTGTGGACTTCAAACATGAGACTCAGTTCCTTAATGTAACATACAAGGCCTTTTACGACTCCTCCCAATTCTACTTTGGCAGACTTGAACTCTGCACACTAGCCATCCAGGATTGCTCATAGGTATCTCAGCAGGAAACATCTTAATGTCTCTGTGTCTTTATTCACACTACTATAGCTGCCTGGGAAGCTCTAATTTACTCTTTGGTACCCAGCTCAAATATCACTTCTTCTCTTGAATTTTCACTGCCTTTTGCCCTTTGCTTCACACTGGGAGAAAATGTACATTCAAACACTTAGTAGTAAGAAATGGAAAGGAATCTGGACTTAGGAATTGGATCAACCTAGTCTGACCTCTGGCTTTACTAGGTATTTACTTGAACAATTTATTTAAGTCTTTATGTCTTTATTTCCTCATCTGTAAAATTGAAGTGTTGCAAATATTGACTACAATATGTAAAATGCTCATAGTTCTGGGTATCTAGCAGATGCCTGTGGAGTGTGGTGGCTCTGTACAATAAGCAATGGATTGCAAACCACAGGGTTCGTGGTTCAAGTGCACCAGCTGCTCCACAGGAAAAAGATGAGGTTTTCTGCTGCCACAAACATTTACAGCCTTAGAACCCTATATTAGGTTCCTTTGAGTCAAAACCAACTCATTGCCATCTAACAACAAAAAATATATACCTGATAAATGCTCATTTACATACCTCATTATTATATTGTTGTTAAGTGCTATCCAGTCTGTTCAGACTCACAGTAACCCTGTATAGGGTTTCTGAGGAGCAGCTCGTGGGTTTGAACTACCAACCTTGTGGTTAGCAGTTCAGTGCTTATCCTACAGTGCCACACACCAGGACTCCTTTATTAAGTAGAATTATTTATAAACCATCTTTCCCTGCTAGACAATTAATTCATTAGCAGCAAGACCCTATTCTTTATTCTCATAGTTAAGGTATACTGTGCCTAGATACATATAACTCTAAACTATAAAAAACCAATTCAACACTGAATGTGTGACTAAATAGGTGATTTTTCTACAAAACATCAAGCACCTATTTTCCGTGCCCCATTTCTTTAAAATAATTTAGTGATCTTTAACTTTGGCTGTGTATGAGACTCACCTGGGGAGTTTTTAAGAGCCGATGCCTAGGCTAAACACCTGACTCATTAAATCAGTACATCTTCGGGAGCAACCCTGACTTGAGCTTTTTTTGGTTGTTTATTTGTTTTCACACTCTACAGAGATTCTAATATGCAGTCAAGGTTGAGAATCATTGATGTATCAAGTTCATAGGCTGTGTCAGCCAGCTAAGTCAACGTGTGGTCTGGCTTTGAACCCTACAGCCTTAGAGCTGCAGACTCTTGGGCTCCACTCTAGTTTTCTAAATCAGAATCTGCCATTTTCATAAGACCCTCCAGGATTTTTATGCCATTACAGTTTGAGAAGCACTGACTTGACCACTGCTCAGGAATATAATTTATTAAGTCTGTCTTGGCTGACAAAAATTTAAAAGGTTACTTAACAAAAAGAGGATATATAAAATCAATAAATACTTTGAAAAATTTTCAAAGAAAGCTTTCTCCACTCTTATTGTTATCATTCCAAACCAGCTCACACACTGCACATCAAAACTGGTGTGTGATTGCTCAAACATTCACACTTTAAAAAAGCTTTGCTTTATATTTTGTCCTGATGAACTTCCCAAGCCAAAGCTACCTTCAAAATCTCCCTAACTCCAAAGACTTCATCAGTTACCTCCTATTACTGATCCGAAAGTTTGATTGTTGACCCTCGCAGAATCCCTGAGTAGTTATGAATGGTAAAATGTCTTGACTTCTTACCTAAAGGTTGAAGGCTTGAGAACCCTAGTAGAAAGGTCTGCCAATCTGAACGATTAGCCATTGAAAATCCTATGGAGTACAGGTCTACTCTGACACACATAGGGTCACCATGAGCTGGAATTCACTCAATGACAGCTGGTTAACTGGTTTCTAGACCCTCACATGACTCTGTAGCACCACACTTTCAAGTTCTGAACTTGTTCTGTCTTGGTTTATAGTCTAACTTAATGTCTTATTAGTCCTTATCCCCCTATTATATTTCTCTCTTCTGAGGAGCTACATTTGTGGAATCCTCATAACAAAACAGGAGGTCAGCTGTTTATATAAGGGGGCTTCAAACTGTTCATGAAAAATTAAACGGTGTTTTCCTTCAGTTCTTTCCATTATTTTTGAAACCTCCTCATACATGTTAATTAAGCAACAATAGAAAAACAGTTCTGTAATGATAAAGAATTCTGCTATTAGAGTTGTTTTATTTCCATTTAGTGCAGATCTAGGAGTCCTGGTGTGGTGCTGTGGGTTAAAGAGTCCGACTGCAAAGTCATTTGAATTGCAAGGTCAGAGGTTTAAGCTCTCCAGCTGCTCCTTGGAAACCCTATATAGGGTCGCTATGGGTCAGAATCGACTCGACAGCACTTAACAACAACAACAAGTATAAAACAAGCCTATAAAATAGGATATATTTTTGTCAATATTCCTTAAAACAATAAAGTAATTCAAAATTGTTGCTAAGTTGACTATAGCTTAAATGCTATTAGCTAGTAGAGTAAAATTCTATGAGAAAACAACTTAAGACACATGGATTATGCTTAGTATTTCTCTGGATGTTGAAAGTCAATTTTGAAAATAAATTGGTTGGATGATCTTTCTAGTTTTCCAATTTATTTACATCTAGAAACAAGTCTCTTTACTGACTCTTATTTTTATTAGCTTGAGAGTGGGGCTAAATGTAAACACAAAAAGAGGAAGAAACAGAGAAGCAGTAGCTTACCTATTTTAGTTGCACTGTAAATATTTTCTATTGGAAATACAATTCCTAATCCATATAGCAGAACTTTTGCCAATGCTGGGATGAGCTGAGTAGTCGTTACTAAAATATTCACACAGTTTGTTCTAGGAGAACAGAAAGAAAAGAGAAGAGAAAGTTGAAAAATAAAATCTCCACATGGAAAGAACATGATCAGGTGCACTGCCCAGCAGTGGCATGCTGGCTGCAATTGGGAATCCTCACCGGGAGTGAATGAGTGTGAGCGCCTTCAGAGCCAGGGTCAACCAGGAGTCCGTTAGGGCTTCGATCTCTGCCCTCAGCTGCAACCAGGCTTCTCTTTTGGCGGGACCTAGCAGACCTGTGGATTTACGAGAACGTGGTGAACTACTTCCCAACCAACATTATCTCTTCAACTCTATAACTAACACACAATGAAGACTACTGCTAATTAACACCTTCAAGCTTCAAAGCATTCTGCTGTTGTTAAGTGGCATCCAGGTGCTTCTGACTCATAGTGACCCAGTATAGGGTTTCCAAGAAGTGACTGGTGTGTTTGACCCGCCGACCCTGTGGTTCAAACTGACACTGCGGTCCTGCGTTTATCCTACAGCAGCATCCCAGGCCTCCTCAAAGTAGGACTTCAAAAAGTCGTGGATAAATGGAATTAAACACTAATGGAATAGCTCCACACACTTTTTGAAGTCTCCTTGTATACAAAATAATCTCTCATCTATTATCATTCTTCTGACAAATATTCACTTACTATGATTAAAAGAAAAACAACAGCAAAGAACAGTTGCCGCTGAGTTGATATTGGCTCATGGTGACCCCATGTGTGTCAGAGTACAACTGTGATCCATAGGGTCGTCAGTGGTTGAGTTTTGAAAAACATACTGCAGGCCTTTAGTTCCATGATGTCTCTCTCTGGAGGGACCCCGACCCCCTAGCAGCCAAGCACAGTACCAGTTACATCATTCAGAGATGCCATTTGGTACTGTTGTAGTGGTTAAGTGCTGTCGAGTTAGTTCCAACTCATAGCTACCCTGTACAGGGTTTCTAAGGAGCAACTGATGGGTCTGAACTGCTAACCTTGTGGCTCAAAGTCTTGTGCTGATCCTACAGCGCCAGAACATCTATTTTTGCATTCCTAACATCCCCTCTTCTGGAGTCCTGGTGTGGTGCTAAGGGCTAATGCACCAGACTGCAAAGACGTTTGAACTGTAAGGTCGGCAGTTCAAGCTCACCAGCCGCTCCTCAGAAGCCCTATACAGGGTCGCTATGGGTCGGAACCGACTTGATGGCACGTCACAACAACAACATCCCCCTTGTTGTTATTCTTCCCCATTGCTACAAATCACGTACTCTGGACAGATCCAACCTCCTCCCATAGCTTCCCAGAGTCAGGGTGGGCATATGACCTTTTTGGGCCAGTGAAAGCCATCTTGGAATGTTTGTTGACTATATTGCGACAGCTTTTTTGTCCCTTACCTATGGTGCTTAAAGGAACCCTGGTGGTACAGTGGTTAAGCATTCTGCTGCTAACTGAAAGGCTGGGCAGTTTACCAGCCACCCCATGGGAGAAAGATATGGTGCCTGCTTAAACAAAGATTTATAGCTTTGGAAACCTTACAGAGCTGTTTCACTCTGTCCTGCAGGACCATCAAGAGCTGGGCAAAACAACAATGGTGGATAGTATGGTACATTGTTAAATGTATAGATGATCAAACAAGCTATTGTTGGTAATCTGCCACCTTTTGGGAGGGTAAGACCTATAATGACTCCTACCCAAAGGAAAGCATAGGCAAGAGATTACTGGTGGTATCTATCAATTGAGCATCTGGATTTAGTCATGCCTGAAAGCAGCATCAGTCCTGAAAGTAACACCACACAAAAACTTCTCATTATTAAGTCAATAAACTCCCTTTTATGGGAAATCCATTTGAATGCCAGTCAAACGAGGCCTAACTAACTCAACCACGAATCCAGTAGAAGGATCTTTATAACCCATCTGGTAGCTTAGGCATGGGTTGTTTATCCCACTTCATCTTTAGGACAACTGAATGTTAGAAAGGTCAAGAAACATACTCAAGGTCACATATTACTATTATGTAATGGAGCCGGGGATAGACTAGACTAGCCAGGGCAACTGGCTCTCATGTGATATTTCAGTCAGTAAATCACACCATGTTTTGTTCTGTTGTGCATTGGGTTGTTATGAATCAGTACTGACTCAATGGTACCTAACAAGAACAACAACAATCACACTGTTAAACGAAACTGATCTAGAAAAGCTGTTATAGTCAATCAAGTGTGAAACAAGTGTGTAGTCCTTTGAGACTTTTCTCTAGACTGGTTTGACCAGTCCATTAAGGTGTTGGGTGTGATAGTCACTTGCCTCCAACATTGTTTTTGTAGGTGTTGTAGATCTCTTTTACTCGTCTGTATCGGAAGGCCAACTTTCTCATCCAGTCCACACCGCCTCGCACACCAGTTGCTAAGCATAAATTAGCACTGGTTGCTGCAGCTGGAAAGCCATCTGTTCCAAAGTTATACGTGCTATTTAGATGCAAGAAAAGCCCAAAGTTAACCAATCAGAAAGTTCATTGTAATTAGCTGAGCATTTAAATGCTAAAATGGGGGCAACAACAGTGGCTCACCTTAGGTCTTGTCCATTGTCGTCTGAAGAGACATCATCTATATGAACTTGGTCACATTCCTAAAATGGAATAAAAATGATACATGTGACTTTTAAAACAACAACAACTCATTTTTTTGTCAAAAACCACACACAGCTACCTAAAACAAAACCAAACAAAATAATTTAACTGGACTATTTTCAACTCTGCCAATCTGTAGGTGGCAGTCTTGTTAAAGTGACAGTTTTACCCACTCAGGGTCCTCCTTCAACATAAGAAATAAGCAATGTCATTAACAACTACTGTTATTCAGCTTTCAAATAACACATTTTTGTGTTTAGAAAGGAAAGTGATTGAAAACAATTAGCATATGTGTTCCATAAACCTCAGGTACCTGAAGACATCATGCTGCTCAAAGCTGATTCAGTCAATGCCGAAGCATAACTGAAACCAGACATTTCAGTAAAATGTAACATGCTAGAAAAATTAAACCTGATGCTAACTGCCAATGAAATTATGACCTCTGATTGCTGTTGAGCCACACACCAACACAGCCCGAGGCCAGTGGACTGAAGAGCCCAGACTAAAAATCTGTTACTGGTTTGCTATTTATTTGAGAGATGTGAGTTTTCTACTCTCTCTCTCTCACCCACTTACTCTCTCGCTGAGGAAAAGGAAGAAAAGACTTTAAAACTTAAATAAAATAATCACACTATGCTGTCATTAAAAAAAAAGAGAATGTCTTGCTATTACTACATATACATACTAGATTATTAGATTTATCCATTTATTATAGAACATTGCTAGTTTGAACAGATCTGAATTTTGAATCACAAGAAGAATGTAAACTGGGAAAAACAAAACAAACAAACAAACAAAAAACAAACTCAATGCCAGCAAGCTTCCCATAGGGTTTCCAAGACTTCAAATCTTTATGGAAGCCAACTGAAACTGAAACATCTTTCTCCCGGTGAAACTGCTGGTGCATTCACATGAGTCTTTTGGTTAGCAGTCAAGCACTTTAACCTCTACACAAGTAGTCCTTTAAGATGTTTCAATAGGAGGTTCTAATTGTGGATAAAGCTCTACTGGAAGGAGTTAACATTGATGCACCTGTTTGCATATATAAACACTCATACAGAATACTCCCTGTTGTATCGTCAGCCCCTAGCAAAGTTGTGAGAAAAGTAGACACTCCATAAATGCTTGTTGAATGGATTATTGTTGTTGTTAAGTGCTGTCTACTCAATTCAAACAGGGTTTCTGAGGAGTAGCTGGTGGGTTAATGCGCCAGACTATAAAGCCATTTGAACTGCAAGGTTTCTGGTTCAAGCTCACCAGCTGCTCCTTGGAAACCCTATACAGGGTCACTATGGGCCGGAACTGACTCGATGGCACTTAATAACAACAACAATAAGGATATAGAGTCCAGGTGTAGCACTGTGGGTTAATGTGCTGGACTGCAAAGTTGGTTTGAACTGCAAGGTCGGAGGTTCAAGCTCACCATGTGCTCCTTGGAAACTCCATACAGGTCACTATGAGTCGGAACTGACTCAACAACACTTAACTACAACAACAACATGGAGCTAAGCAAGGTTTCCAGTCCCAAATCAAAGAACACATACTTTATTATTTCCATCATTATTCATCTCCTTAAAGTCAGACTTCAAATACCCAGGCACCTTTATTATATTGCATTTATTTCCTTTGAAATTTCAGTTAACAACAATTTTAAACAATAGTTTAAAAGAGTCTAAGCAAGCACCTTGTATTTTAAATGATTCTTGTAATGAAAGCTCTAGTCATATTTCAGACATAGTTAACTCTACAAAATCTAGTCTATCCTTATCCCACCTAATATTTAACTTGGTAAGAAAGATGACATATATAAAGCACTACAGTAATAGAATACGTTTTTATGTTGTCGGTTTCTTATGAACAAATTCTTTTCTCTCCATGGATTTGTAAGAAGGGAGCAGGAGATAGAAGTAGAAAGAAACTCAAACCAGCTGTTCCTTAACAGAATTAAAATTGTGACCCCCCAACCTCTTTTCGAAAGCATCTACTTTCCAGCCAACCCTCTCCCAGCAAGCAGCAAGTTCCAAGAAGGAAAAGACTTTGACCTTTAACCCTCTCCTCCTCTCCTGAGGTCCAGAACCTCAGATAGGAAAAAAGGAAAAGCAAGTTAAGGAGGGTGCACATGCCAACTGTGAACTGAATATTTTAAAAACAGGTCATTATTGGAAAACATTGTTGGGAGCTTCACAGTCATTTATTTAATCATGAATCTCAGAGGAGTGATAGCTGTTTGTGTTTTTAATAATTAATTCTAATTTAAAAGTTATTAAGCCATAAGTAGAAATGTTGTCATGTATTTAAGCTGAAAAACAATTTTTAAGTTACTGGTAAACTGCTATTTTTTCAGTGTTGTTAGGTCATGTGTGTTAAGTGCTGACCAAACAACCTGGTTCCTACTCATTATGATCTTGTATAGTGTTTCTGAGACTTTTTAAAAATCTTTGTGGGAGCAGAAAGCCTCACTGTTCTCCCACAGAGTGGTTGGTAGGCTTGAACCTTCAACCTTGTGGTTCAGAGTCAGGTGCTTATCCTACAGATTTTGCTTTTGTTGTTGTTTGCAGCAACTCTGTACCTAAAAGAAATGGTCGATACATCACCATTTTAATAGGTAGCATATGATCAAGAAACAATGGTACTGAAGGAGGAAGAAGTTCAAGCTTCACTGAAGTCATAGGTAAAAAATGACGATCCAGGGAACTGACAGAACACAAGTCAAAATGTTTCCACAAACTGATGCAGCACTGGAGACACTCACTTGTCTATGTCAAGATGTTGTTAAGTGCATTTGAGTCAGTTCTGAGTCTTAGCGACTCTGTATAAGGTTTCCAAGGAGCAGCTGGTGAGTTTGAACAGCCAATGTGGCGGTTTAATTGTGTGTGTTGAAACCAACCATGTGATCTAGTGCTTATCCTATAACATTAATTGTTGTAGTTACTGTTGTTGTTAAGTGCTGTGGAGTCGGTTCTGACTCATAGCGACCCTGTAACAAGGTTTGCCAAGGAGTGTCTAGTGTGTTTGAACTGCTGACCTTGCCGTTAGCATACCAGTGCTTATCCTATGCTGCCACACCAGGATTAGTGTACCAAAACAAAAGAAGATGAAAAAAAGCCACGGTGTCATGATGGAGAAATTTTCTCTCTGGAGAGAAAGAACAGAGAGAAAGAGGGAGTTGGGAAACTTGAAGATGAAAAGATGGGTTACAAAGCATTTACTCAATGAATCAAAACTGACCTAAAATGACACGGTTAAGTCTAGTTGTGTGAACAATTCTCTGGAAAAAGCAAGGTATTAAAACACGTCTCTTAGTCCAGTTTAGCGGTAAACCTCCCCAGCTGGTGACAAAGGCAGTTATCTTGTAATGACTGTTAATGACTCCGTTTCAGGCATTGCTCCATGGCAGCCTGTATTTGTTTTCTCCTGTTCCTCTCCTTGAAGACTTGGTTCCCAAGCAGAGGCCCTCTTTTGATGAATTGTTCAAGAGCTTGGTTAGTTCTAATTGTCAACAGCTTTAAGCTTTTACCTGGAGACACCAAATTCACTTCATAGTAATTTGATTAAAGTTTGGTTTGGGAACAGCAAAGAAATCCTTGTTTTTTCTGTCTCTCTCGCTCACACACAAATGGACTAATTTTATGAGACTAGATTTTTAAAAACCAAGAACACTTTTTAAAGGATCTAGCTAGTACTTTCAGGAATTTTTAAAAAAAATCATTAAATGTTTATATAAAGTGGGTTTACAGGTTTGAAAGAACACAGTAGAGAAATACTGTATTACACCAACTTCAAGTACCTTAACAACAGCAACAAGTACCTAAAACAGGCATGGCTAAATCCATACTAAAATGTCATGAACTATCAGTCTTCGTAGAAATTTACAAATAATAGTATAGTGTTGGGAAAGAGGTAAGGCTTTTTAAATTTCTTTTTTTTTTCATGAGAAACTATAACATTACCAATGAATGCTGACGTGTTACAAGATCTTATCCCAAAAGAATGGCAAATATTAAGATACAGTCATTCAGAGCTGTGTAATGTGTTAACTTGCTCTGTGAATTCATTCTCCAGTTAGAAACTACAGTTACCTACATTCAGATATTCTGAAACTCAGGTGGTTTTGCAGGGTAAACTCCCCATTTTCTCACTGTTCTTTGTTTGCCATCTTAAGAAGCCTGATTTTAGGTTTTTATTTACGCTTTTTGGTCTTGGTTTTTTTTTTGTTTGTTTGTTTCTAAATTTCCTTTAAAAGCAGAAGCTCCGATACTTGGGGGAGGGGAGCTACTCTTGATTTAAGAGGTCTGGGCTTTAAAAGTGGCTTCAGACCCATTAAAGCAATAACAGCTAACAAAATTTAAAACCCCATGGAAAAGAACTAAAGACACAGAAGACAAGAATGGAAGCTTAATATACCTCCAGGTGCCAAAATATATTCCTAAAAACCCTAATTCGGTGCTTAATACACAGAGTGCAGCACATATAGTTCCATGAGAAAATAAATTTTGATTACAAAAGCAGATGAATGTGCTGAAAATGTGTTTTTAGTATAAACATCCTAAATGTATGCCATAGGGTTTTCTTGTTTGTTTATTTTTAAGGAGTTGAAATAATTACTGAATTCAAGTTTTGGGACAACATGCTGTTTCTAGGGGCCATAAACTAAACAGCTAGTTTAGTGTATTTTACGCATTGCCTGTCTCTACTACTTTTGGGGGTTTTTTACCTGGGGCTGCATAGGGGCAGAGGTAGGGATTCCAAGGATGCCTGACAGATTTTGCACTTAAACCCATCTGAGCTGGCTAACTGTTGACTCAGCTTAGGAAGCTGGTCATTTATTCATTCAGATATCAGATTACTTATTAAGAGTCTACTATGTTCTAATCCCAAGGAGCTCTGGTAGCGTAGTGGTTATGAATCGGGCTGCTAATCTCAAGGTCAGCAGTTCGAAACTACCAGCAGTTCTGCAGGAGAATGATGAGGATTTCTGCTCCCATAAAGATTTACAGCCTCGGAAACCCTGTGCAGGGTCGCTATGGGTCGGAACCGACTCGATGGCACTTAACAACAACAACAACATGTTCTAGTCCCAGGAGTCCTGGTGATGTAGTGGGTTATGAACTGGGCAGCAGTTTGAATCTACTAGTCACTTTGTGGGAGAAAGATGAATCTTTCTGCTCCTGGAAAGATGTACAGCTCCAGGAATCCTATACAAGGTCACTGTGAGTAGGAACCAACTCCACGGCACACTGCTACCACCACCATGTTCTGTTCCACCACCCATTTATCAGCAGGTCACACACAGTGACTTGTGTGTTGCTGTGAGCTGGACGCTTTATCACTAGTACTTCAAAAACTAGCAGCGTCACCCTTTTCAATGGAGCTTCTAAACTAAGATTAGAAAGAAAGACAGACCTGCTGATCTACTTCTGAAAACTGGTCAGTGAAAACCTTAGGGATCACAGCCTAGTATAATCCAATATAGTTCTGGAAGATGAGCCCCCTGGGATGGAAGACATTCAAACATATCATCAATCATCAAGATGGTGCAGGCCTGGGCAACATTTTGTTCTATTGAAGGGGATAGAAAATGCCATGGGGCAAGAAAAGGGCAGGTTCAAAGGTAGACGAATGCTGCTGTGATGGAGGATGAGGCAGGAGGGAGAAGAAATAGAGAGACTCTAAGAGTGGACCTGAACGTCACAGCACGGAATCAGTGTTGCCGGGGAAGCAGCTGTCAAGTTATCTGCCCCTACCCTTAAGACATTCTAGGTTTAGCAGGAATGACAGAAGTGAACAAATCAAATACATATTTGAAAAATTAATTACAGTGGGGTAAGTGCCACAGAACTGGAGTCCAAATGAGCATTATCCTTCTGCTGAATGGTTGAAATTTATTTGGCACAAATAGGTTACATAGGTTGCAGAGATCTGAAGAAAGAACTGAAGTTAGGTTTTAGGAGTTCAGGGAGGAGTAGCACAGCCCACTGTTGATCCTTGTCTCTTTTGTGATTAAACAAACAGATAAACTGTGGACTGCTAGAGCAGGTTCATAATCACAGAGCTGTGGGAACTGGAACAAAATCCATCTGAGCTCCAGTTTGGCCATTACTGGTCTCTGCCATAGAATGGGTGTGGGGCCCAAAAAATCTGGACACTCAGTGGACATGCTCAGGAATTCAGAGATACAGAAGAGACTGGTGGAGTCAGTGAACAGGCCCCGATACAACAAGAGGGGAGGCTTTTGAAGATATTGTTTCTGTCCCCTCCCAAACTACAGATGTAAGTTTGCAATTGGAATGGGAGAATTGGTATGGAAGCTGGAAGGTCACCAAGGGTAGGAAAAGAGGTACTTTTTTTGTCAATGACTTTATAAAAGGATGAAAAATTAACATTTTTGCAAAAAGCCTTGGTTACCAGAATTGTTAGTAGGTGCTGCAGAGTTGGTTTCTGAGACCATAAATCTTTATTGGAACAGTAAGCTTCATCTTTCTCCCATGGAGAGACAGGTGGATTTGAACTGCCAATCTTGTGGTTATCAGTCCAGTGCTTATCCATCCCTAAAGCACCACCAGCAACATGAGTTGTTGCTGTCATTAAGTGTTCTTAAGTGCTCAGTAGAGGAAAGAGAGATTATCATTGTATTTAAAATTTACCAGATTGCACATATATTCATAGAGCACAGATAGATTCAAAGGAAGAGTCAGGGCCCAAGCTAGGGAAAGTTTTACAATTATTTACCAAACTTACCTATTGCCTAAGCATCCACCATCCTTTTTACCATCCAAAAGGTAGTTCCTCACTTTTGGAAAAATCCTAGAGCAATAACAATCATCCCTGGGAGTTCAAATGGTCAATGCACTTGGCTGTTAGTCAAAAGACTGCCAGTGTGAACCCACTCAGAGGTACCTTGGAAGAAAGGCTTGGTGATATGCTTACAAGAAAATGAGACAATGAAAACCCTGTAAGAGCACAGTTCTACTCTGATACATATGAGATCGGCAGGGGTCAGAATCATCTTCACACGGCATGCAGGGAACTCTGGTTTGATTTCTGGCCAATGCATCTCACCTGTAGTGACAACCAAATGGGCTGATTATCTGTTTCATTCTGTTGCCATGAGCTCAAGTGCAGCTAACAGCAAAGCACCAGGGACACCCCACCTTTTGATACTTAAATAACAAAGTGTTGTATATTGAAATTTTGTATCCCTTATACAGTACAGTCCTCCATTCCCCAAAGCAATTACCAACTACTTCCGTAAAGTCAAATGATTTCTTCAGCTTTTGTAGCGAGCCTGCAGAAACAGGCATGTGGTTTCCCTTACTAGCACAAACTCTTCCTACCTCTTGCTGTGCTGAAATAGTAAGTGGAACTTACTGGTGTAGGAACTCTGGTAGCATAGTGGTTATGAATTGGGCTGCTAACCTCTAGGGTCAGTTCAAAACTACCACTGTTCCGTGGGAGAAAGATGAGGCTTTCTGTTCCCATAAAAATGTACAGCCTTGTAAACCTTGTACAAGGTCGCTGTGAGTCGGAACTGACTCCACAGCGCGTAACCACCACCACCACTTACTGGTGTGGCATGGTAGAGTAAGCAGTGGATCACAAAATTCGTTTGAACTGTGAGGTCAGTGGTTCAAACTTACCATTCGCTCCCCAGAAACCCTAACACTGGGTCACTATGAGCGGGAACTAACTCGACGGCACTTAACAACAACTTACTTATGGTGAGAACAGAGTAGCATTTAATACTAAAATCCATTTTATTGTGGTTGTTGTTAAGTGCCATCAAGTCAGTTCTATAGCGCCCCCTTCACAGGGTTTCTAAGGAGTGGCTGGTGAACTTGAACCACCGACCTTGTGGTTCAAACTGACTTTGCAGAGTTGGAACAGACTCAACAGCACTTAACAACTTACTTATGGTAAGAACAGACTAACATTTAATGTTAAAATCCATTTTATAGGTAGGGTAAATCGTCGTAATGTGCCGTGGAGTTGGTTCCGACTCACAACGACCCTGTATAGGGTTTCGGAGGCTGTAAGTCTTTACAGGAGCAGAAAGACCCATCTTTCTCTTGCGGAACAGCTGGTAGTTTTGAACTGCCGACCTTGAGGTTTGCAGCCAAGCCCAATTCGTAACCACTACGCTACCAGGCAAATTAGGACTCAGCAAAATTAGAAACCATATCTATGGTAAGAGCGGAGCCACCAGTGTCTTTTCACTCCAATCCACGGTCTTATGTCAGCTTCCCTTGAATTTCACACCACAGAGACAGCAGCTCTCTCTACATGCCAGTCAGCCTAGGTCCTTTGTGGGTTGCCATCTGTTTTGAGCTTAGTGGATTCCAGCTCAGAGATGCTGTCTTCCCTTCGCCTGTCCTACTACCTGTACTCAGCGTTAGTTACCAGAGCTGCTACTCTCAGTCCTGAGCTTTGATGTGAGCCTTCCACATTCTAATACCTGCATCAAATTACCAGTCTTTTAAATGACTGGCAGTTCCCATGTGCAAGGCGAGCCTGGTGGAGGGTGCAGAGCACAACTAAAAGTGGTGAGATGCAGGTTTTACTATGCAACTGACAGAGTGGGTCCAAAGTCATAGTTTGAAACCCAGGTACATGGATTAGGCCACAATCGTGGTGGGGGAGTTGAATGAGGGCAGATGGTAATGATTAGAGGTGGTACGGTGCTCGGCCCACAGGTGCTGGCCTGCAAACCTTCATTCTAACATGACATGCTACTGCAGCCATCTTTGAGATAAACACCACAAACCAAACAGCCAGAGTTTTCCCCCTTGCCTGGCTTTCCTTTATGTTACACAGCCTGTGCTTCCCAGAGGAGTTGGATAAGTAAAATTAGCAAGCTTCAGTTACTACTGGCCCTCAGCTTACAGACATCTAAGCACCCACAGGGCTAGATTATAAAATGCTCACATGGCAGGCTGGGGAAAATTGCCAATACACAAAGCCACTGAACACTAGGTTTGGGTCTGAGGAGTTTGAAGCAGGCCTCCTGGGACGCAATCTCTCAGCCATGGGCAAATGTACACCCCTGCTTAGAACGTTGGTTACACTATTATTCTGCCTTTTTGGTCCCTTCTGTCATTATTCTTGGCACTGTGGCTCAAGCTGACCTTTTTCTGATCCATCATCATCTCTGGATTTCCAGGGCTGGGCCTCAGACATGCTCTTTTGGACCAAGCCCCAGGAATAACTCAGATTTTGAACAGGGGCTCATATGCAAAATATTAAGTTATGGCAGAATTTTTCTGCAAATATTTATTCTGCTTTGATACTGTAATGGTTGTACTTTCCCCCTAAGCCTTTCACTTGTACTATAATTATGTAAAAATACACCATACTATTCATGCTAGTATAGGAAAATTAATAAAAAGAATTAAGACAGCTACAATGGGTCTTCTTATCTGTGCCAAGTATAATGACGTAATAGCCGGCACATTGATGCCTTATAACTCTGAACACGAAACTAGAAACATAAACGCAGAGCAAATCTGAAGTGTTTCAGTAAACAGAGACTCGAAGAAGTCCACACGCTATGAAAGGAAACAATATGAAAATGTTACAAACGTGTCTTTGGAGAGGCTGGGTTACACAAGCCGAGTTTTGCTGACTGAGGCTATCTTTGCTCCATGTTCCAAATGTACCGCGAGAAAACTAACACCATACTGCCAACTAATTGTTTCAATACCTTACTTTACAAAGCAAAAAATGGAGAGAAAGAGAGTCGCTTGAGAACTAGCTATTTTCATCAAGTCTTTCATGCCTAGGTCGACTGAGACCACTGGAGTTGGCGTAGGCAGGAAAGAAATGATCAATGTGGCATCTGTCCCTTCGTGTTCCCCATCAGGCAAATACACAGGGGCTTCAAAACGCTGTTGAAAAAATTCCAGTATCTTTTCATTGCATTCTTCCATGAGCTTTCTGAAGCACTCTCATATGTTCACTGTTCTAACTTTTCTATTGAATAAGGAGGATACTGCTCATTAACTTTGACATCTAAAAGTCATTAAAAACTCCTTTTGTTTAGAAACGTGAAAATAATTAGAGAGTACTAGCTACTTCCAGTACATTATGTGGTGCTGTAGGTAAAGGACTGGACTGCTACCCACAAGGTCAGTGGTTCAAACCCACCAGTCACTCCTTGGAAACCCTATACAGGGTCACTCTGAGTTGGAACCAACTCAACGGCACTTAATAACAAGTGTCAAATTAATACTAATTATTTGAATTCTTTAATTTGACAATTGATATTTAGATATTGATATGCAGTATTTAGGAGTCCTGGTGCGGTGCTATGGGCTCATGTGCTGGACTGCAAGTCCAGTTTGAACCCATGGTTGGTTCAAAGTCACCAGCCCCTCTTCGGAAATCCTATATAGGGTTGCCATGGGTCGGAACCTACTTGAAGTAACTTAACAACAACAACAATGCAGTATTTAAACACACACACACACATACTCACACACACACACACACCCTCCTACAGACCTATCCACATTAACCTTTTTCTTAGAGGAAAGCTTAATAGCACAGATGGTATAACAGTGTTTGAATGGCAGAGTTTTCAAAGCAACCATTTGCACAGGGGCTTTGGAAATAAGGTAAGTGGGTCATCCTTAGAGATTCTCTATGATTCAGAAGTCCTAAATGGGAAAGTAGGAACAAAGGCCTGGTGATCTACTTCCAAAAATCAGCCGATAAAAACCCTACGGATCACAACAGTCCAATCCACAGTAGATCACTGGATGTCACCAGGCATGGCAGCCTTTCATTCCATGTTGCATGAGCGCACCATATTTGGGGGCCGACTCTGAAATAGTTAGCAAGGAGGAGGGAAAAGTGGTCAAGTAACAAGACATTGGATGGGAAAGATGTACAGAACCCTCCTTTTAATTTACTGACAATCAGTTGTAGCATGTCAAGTCCAGTCCCTGTGGTACAGAATGTTTGTTCATCAATTGTTAAATGTGCAGAACAAGGTTTGTGCTTGCCATATTTCTCTTCATAACAAGACTGTATCAAAGTACCGTGTGTATTTATTTACACTTTACTGATGTGGAATAACATGATTGTGCATTCTGTAAAGGCGTATCAAAGAACTGCACTAAAGAAAGAGCTTGAGGCTGCTGCACTGTTCCTGCCATCATCAGAATGTCCCTGAGCCCACAAGACCATCCATGTGAAAAGGGAGGGTGGGCGGTTCACAGCCTTGCAATGCAGGCACTCCACTGGCAGGACCTGTCATCCCCATCTGGAATGCACTTGGTGACCTTCACATTTCCCACACATCCCAGCACAATGCTTCCTTGAGGAAGAAAAGGGTGCAGATTACCTGTGGCAGAGACACAGGATGTAAGAACAAAGGGAGTATTTGAAATTGACCTCATTCTGATGGACAAGTTTTAGAATGTGCAAGTTAAAAAATTAAAACATACCAGGACAAAGTTATCCTGAAATTTCCACTCTAAACTATATGCATATCACAACATTGGCACCAGACATATATTTTAAGTCAATGACAGTTAAAGATTAATATCTGTTTGGAGGGCAACAGAGTGTCAAAACCTTATATATAAGCCACTGGAAAAAGAATATAGAATTTCAAATCTCAGAAATTGCAAAGTATAAGTTAACATCATTTTTAAAAAAGATGCCATGAAGTGTAACTTGGGGAGACATGTACTGCTTTTAACTGATGTCTCTTGCTTATAGAAGCAGTAGTTTGATAAATATAATATCATAATATCATTTAGAGATTATTCAAGTGAGAGAGATGACTAGAACTGTCAATGTGCACATTTTCCCAGAGCTCTAGATGCTTATACTATAAACTCAAGAGTTGAATGACTCCAGATGCCACAAAAGTAAACAGGTTGAAACTGATTCTGTTGACACTAACATTCATAAAACATTTAGACACAACAATTTTTACCGAATACACCTACAGATGGATATGTGAGGGAACAGATACATTGAAGTGCTTTAGCTCTGTGCAGGTATAATATTTAATATTACAGCAAATATTTAAGATCATTAAATAGAAATTTCCAGGCTCCCAAACTTATTATTAGAGAAAATTAAAACAAACTTTCCTAAAATTTTAATGTCATATTCTCATATTAATTCATTTTAAAATCTACTAATTAAAAAATAAAATATTTTTAGAATCTTATGTACAGAATCCCAATGTAACTATCTGAAGATAATTTGTTCTTAATACAGTGTTTAATATAAGTTTCACTCTGCTTGGAGTTCCTTCTGTCTCACTATGAATACCTTCATTACCACATTATATTAAATATGTTTCTATCACACTCTCAAACTTATGATGACAATAATGAAATTTTACTAACAAAAGTCAGAAAACAAGCTTTTAAAAACAAAGTATATTTAAAATTGTTCCAGGCTTTGCAGAGCTCTCTGGCAATGGATTAACTTAAGTGACAATTATGTCATACAGTACATCTGATAAAAATTTTTTAAATACTTATATTTTCTGCAATTGCTTTTTTAAACCTTCACTGCCTTTTTTAAAGAACAAATTATACAGTTATTTATATATAAAATACTGAACTAGAAGCTTTCATTTACCTGAAATAGTTCTGCTTTGATCAGACTTGTAGACAACACTGATCATAAATAGAAAACAATGATAAAGTGTAGTATTCAATATGTCATAGTATAAGACAATCCATTTTTCCAGAACACTTTTTAAACTTAAGTAATGTTCTGCTGTGCATAAGGTTGCTATGAGTCGGTACTGACTTGATGGCACCTAACAACAACAACAACAACAACAAATTTGAACAAATATAAATGTAAAGTCATCAATCCAAGTCTTTACATTTATCTTTAACAACAGAGACTGATTTATTGATTTTAGTTAACTTCTATCAGACAGTCAGATAACTATGTTGTTGTTGAGTGCTGTCAAGTTGGTGCTGACTTACAATGACCCTGTATAGCTGGGGCTTTAAAGTTTTGCATGGGCTGAAAGCTTCATCTTTCTCCTGCTAAGCAGCTGATGGGATCAAATCACTGACCTTAGGGTTCAAAGTCCAGTGCTTATTGTAAAGATCCATCGCACTCCCAGATAATTGTAAGAAAGCAACAAAATACTCAACTTTGTCAAAATTAATTTGTAACTCAGAACAAAGAAGGCTAAAAATATGCATGGCTAATGTCCTTGTGTGGGTGGGGCTGTAGGATAAGCACTGATGGCTAACTGCAAGGTTGGTGGTTCACACCCACTTTGCTGATCCTTGGAAAACCTATACAGGGTCAGAAACAACTCAACAGCACTTAACAGCCACAGCAACAGTGTGCTGATCAAACAAAACTCTCTAAGCTGATTCTTTCTGATGCCGAGTTTTTACTGATTCCAGTGATTCCAGAGAGGAAAGAAAGCATGCAGGACCGGACACAGGTCCATTAAAAACAACATTTCTGTGAGCTGTAGTAAGCTTCTATCATCACCTTCCCTCCCTGTCATCCCCTTGGAGGGAGTGAGAGACAGGCACTTTGTAAAAAAAAAAAATCTTCTATTACAAGTGTCAGTGGGTCTGAAATTCTAGCAGAGGAAATCATCTCTTTTGGTTGTTCTTTTATAAGACAAAGACCTTAGTTCAAGAAAAGTGATTTCACTCCATTGCCTTAGTGTGACCACCACCTCATCTGTTAGTTTGCTGTACTCTGGTAACTTGTATATTACTATGATATTGGGTCACTAATGGTGGACAGGATTCATTGGACCTTCCTGCCTAAGACATACCTGGTATTCTATTTCCAAAAATTAGCCAACAAAAACCTTATGGATTACAACAAAATTCTATCAAATATAATCCTGGAAGGAAAGGGGTCCTGGTGTGGTGCTATAAAATAAGCACTGGGCTACTAACCACAAAGTTGTCATTTCAAACCTACCAGCCACTCTTTAGAAACCTTATACGGGGTGGCTATGAGTCAGAACCAACTCCATGGCACCTGACACCAACAAAACAATATAGTGCCCCCTAGGCTACAAGGGACCACACAATGGCCACAACAAATGCCAGAAACATAGCAAAGATGCCATGAACCCAGGCAGCATTTTGTTCTGTTATACATCAAATTGTCAGGACTCAGAGGCACTAGACAGCAACTAATCACCACCTTGGTGTGAACTGCCCTATTAGAGGAATTTCTTCCATATGGGAAGTCTTGGCATGCTCCAAATCATTGGCTATTAACAGGAGAAAGAGTTGGGTGCCTGAAAGGAAAAATGTGGTCTTTACTCATATTCTCAATCTCTAGAAAACCACCCCTCCTCCCATAAATCAAGGAGCTCTGGTAGTGCAGTGGTTACAAATTGGGCTGCAAACCGCAAGGTCAGTAGTTCGAAACTACCAGCTGTTCCACGGGAGAATGATTTACAGTCTCGGAAACCCTGTACAGGGTCGCTATGAGTCGGAACCAACTCCATGGCACATAACCACCACCACCTCCCATAAATCAGTAATTTGAGTACAAATTACTGTCATGTTTTGGTTGTTTGTATATTATTCAAAGAATACTATATATCCTTGATACAGTATTATTATATATGCTGGATATTCATTGTAACAATATCACTAGAGAATATGTCGGGCACAGGTTCTGTATTGTTTCATTCATTTTCTCATGCATTTGACTCATAGTACCTGAACACCTATATGCATGTAAATGTTGGACAATGAATAAGGAAGACCATAGGCGAATTGAGGCATTTAAGTTATGGATTGATTAATACTGAAAATACCATGGACTGCTGGAAGAACAAACAAATCTGTATTAGAAGAAGTATAGCAAAATGCTGCTTAGAAGCTAGATGGTAAGACTTCATCTCTCATACTTTGGACATATTAGGAGGAACCAGTCCCTGAAGAAGAACATCATGCTTGGTAAAGTGGAGGGTTAACAAAAAGAGGAAGACCCCCAATGAGATGGCATGGCACAATGGTAACAGCAATGGGCTCATGCGTAATGATGGTTGTGTGGATGGTGTAGGATCAGGCAGTGTTTTGTTCTGTTGTACGTAAGGTCGTATGAGTTGGAGCCGACTCGACAGCACCTAACAACAACCACCTGAGCACCTAATTATATACCAGCCATTGATT
>NW_006408554.1:5662112-5666473 GCF_000296735.1 Chrysochloris asiatica | reverse complement strand
GAACCGACTCGACGGCACTTAACAACAACAATTGATATATATATAGGCAACCAGTGAACAAAAATAAGTGAAATGCAGGTCTTTCCATCAAGGCTGTTTAAACAGAGAGAAGATCTGGGAGAAAGGGTATATATAGATGAGTGTTACGATTTTTATTTCAGAGCAAGTACTAAGATTCTTGAAAAATCATGAGAATGGAAGACAGAATTCATCATACTTATAGTCCTTCTTTCAGATACTTAAAAAAAAATTTTTTTTAAGTAGCTTTTACTCTTCTAGAGAACATAATCAGTTCTCTCTGTTCCTGTCTATGTTTTGACCAGAAGGTATATGATAAAATTGAATTCAAAAGCTTTATATACACTTGTTGATCAGATCCGGCATTCAGCCCACAGTTGAGCATTACAAGGCCTCTACAATGAGTCCCGGCTAATCTCCCACCAGGTGAGCCTCACTGGCCTGGCCCCCACTCCCCCTTTATCAGGCTCCTCTTTGCCATTGGGTCTGTTGCTTGATGGAAAGCCTTTTCACCTCTTTCTCTACCTCTAAGGCAAAGTTCCTCTTAAGCTTCTATTGTTCCTTTTTTGCTCCATTCCTGACGTACTCTCTGTAGCCCACTGTCTGGGTAACAGTCGCTACAATTATTGGGAGCCTACTAAAGAGTGTGGTGACACTGTACAATAAGCACTGGACTGCAAACCACAAGGTTCGTGGTTTGAACCCCCAAAGTGCACTGTGAGAGAAATGGGCGTTCTGCTCCTGCCAAGATTTATAGCCTCAGAAACTGCATACAGGGTCACTATGAGTCAGAATAAACTCCACAGCAATTAATAACAACAAAACATTGGGCTACATATATTACATATTATTTCCAATCCTCTCTAACAACTCTCTGTTGGATGGAGAAGGAAAGGAAGACTACAGAGGTAACTTTGTGTGCCCCTTCAGACGATCAACTATTTGAAAAAGAGACCATTTCTTATTTCTTTTTCTTCCTATGTATTTTCTAACACTGGACTGCACAGATGATGTGGAATAAAAGCTTTCAGATGATCTGATTTGCAGAATGTAGTTATGAAAGGATCAATGAGCCCACCAGCAGTTAACTAATTGTGTCACTACATATTTGTCATTGAAGCATTAAAAAGTAAGTTTTGTGAAAATAAATGTATTAGTTCTTCTCCAATTATAAAAATGATACATACTCACATGGAAAATGTGTGCAATACAGGAAAAAAGTGCACGAAAAAACAACTACTCTCAATTCCATCCCTCAAGTAACCACTGCTAACATCCATCCATCCATCATCGATTCACTAGCCCATGGATTCAAAGTTCCTCAAGATTTCACAGAACTTACATTCTAGTAGGGGAGATACACATAAAACAGGCAAAACCAAATACAGGCTGTTGTACTTTCTTCTTCTACCCAACAATATTCAATGAAGACCTTGTGCCAACTGATCTTCCATCCCTCATTGGTGCTTAACAACGTTATATTTTTAACTGCTGCGTAATACTCCATTTTATGTGTATCTCCTGTGTCTTTTAGCCAAGTAATGGCTAGTGAATCTAATTGTTGCCACAGAGGTGATCTTGACCCTGCATGTGTCAGAGTAGAACTTGAGGCTTTTCAATGACTGATTTTTGGGGAGCACATTGACAGGCCTTCAGAGGCACTGCTGGGTGAACGGGAACTTCCAGCCTGTTGGTTATCAGTCAAGCATGCTAACCATTTGTGCCACCCAGGGACACTGTCAATATTTTCTTGGGATTGTTGAATTTAGCAGGGCAGAAATTATACCTTACAATTCTATTTTCAGCATCCTCTGGTAGCGTAGTGGTTACGAATTGGGCTGCGAACCGCAAGGTCAGCAGTTTGAAACTACCAGCTGCTCCGTGGGAGAAAGATGAGGCGTTCTGCTCCCATAAAGATTTACAGCCTCGGAAACCCTGTGCAGGGTCGCTATGAGTTGGAACCAACTCCACGGCACAACAACAACACAACAACTAAAATCATGCTTGGTGCATCAATAATTTTTTATTATGTGAATGATCTTTGTGAAGACTATACATGGGCAGATTTGTCACATTCACTTAAATCCTAATATGCTATCCATATTTATTATAGTGTCCTTAATTGATATTTTCCATCCCTCAGGTCTCTGAGGACTGTTCGTTCGATATGCTGTAATTAGAACGCTCTTCTCTAAAGCCCATCGCGTTCTCCATTCTCTTTGTGGTGTTTCTATTAATCCTCCAGGTGGCAGTTTGGACATGACTCTTCTAGACATGTTCTTTCTGAGTCCTCCTCAATGCCTCCAAACTCACTGTACCACTGCCTCTACATCCCCTACCAAACTAAAGCTACTTGCCTACAATTATCTCTACAAATAACTTTACAAAATTCATTTGTTTCTCAATGCAACTTAAACGTCTATATTAGATTCTGGACATACCCTTCTAGTCAATGATGCTTTCTACACAAGAAGATTGAAATAGGTGTATGATTATAAGGAGAGTGAGTTAACAATTTTTGCTTTTTAAATTCAAATCATTTGCACATTTTATTTTAAAGAAAATACATTTATAAGTCTACCACCCATCTGTCAGTTTGTCATACTTTAGTGATTGGCATGTTGCTCTGATGCTGGTGGTATTACCATCGTTACTTCAAATCCTAGGAGGTCACCCACGTTGGACAGGTTTCAGTAGCACTTCCGGATGAAGACAGACCAGAAAAAAAGGCCTGGAAGTCTATGTTCAAAAACTAGTCAATGAAAACCTTTTGTATCACAACAAAACATTTCCAGAATAATACTGGAAGATGATCCCTCTAGTTAGAAGGCACCACACTACGCAATGGCTACAGCAATGGACTGAAACATACCGATGATTTTGAAGACAGTGCAGTGTTTTGATCTGTTTCATATAAAGTCACTAAGAGTTAGAGCTGACTCAACAGCAACTAACAAGAGCAAATACAATCACTACTTTAAAAGGGAAAATATATTCCTATCTTACCATGTTGTTGTTGTTAAGTGCCGTTGAGTCGGTTCCAACCCATAGCGACCCTGTAACAGGGTTTCCGAGGGTGTAAATCCTTACGGGAGTAGAAACTCTCATCTTTCTCCCGCGGAGCGGCTGGTAGTTTCGAACCGCTGACCTTAGGTTCGCAGCCCGATTCGTAACCACTACGCTACCAGAGCTTCCAATATATTCTTATTATGAACACACTAAACTCTTTATTGTTCAACTGTTGATTTTCTAAACAACTTACTTTTTGCTTAATAGAAAGCATCTTATCTCTAAATTCAGTGTTGTTTTTAAGTGCTGTGGAGTCAGTTCCAACTCATAGCAACTATCGACCTTGTGGTCTAGTGTTTATCCTACAGTGCCACCCCAGGACTCTCTCTAACTCCAGTAGTCCAGAATTAATATGCATTTAAAACAAATTGAACAGGAGGATATATTGGACACAGAGGTACCTTTACATTTCTTCTGATAAAACGCAAGCACCAAAAGATAATTGTACGTCAGTTTTTTGGCAAGAAGCAAACAAGTTTATCAAATGATGTTGATCCAGTTCAAGATATTCTTCCCATGTTCACCCTCTGCCTGCCTTACAAAGAAGGGGCACACAGTTAGTAGTGGTAGGGACCTAGGATTTGGAAAGCTTTCTCTTAGAAATGCTGTTAGAACACTGAACTGAACTGAGCCCAGATAGAGACTCTATTGTAATTGACCTGAAATGGGAGAGGCCTCTAGGGACTGCAATTTAAACACATTTTGGGGAAGTTGAAGTTACAGGCCTCCCTTGCACTATTCAGTCAGGAAAAAAAAAAAAAGCAGGGCACCTTGAATTCCTTTCTCTACTAAGCAAACTTCCTATGAAGGTAACTGAAGAAAATTTAGTTTAAAAAAAGCAAATGACTCTCGCAGATTAAAGATTAGTGAACACCTGTCAAAATCAAGGATTCTCATCTAAAGTTAAAGCCTGTCATGTATGACACCAGCAGGTCAATTTCACAGTATTTTTAAACAAACTGACAGCACTCCAGTCATCTTTCTGAAAATTGAAGTGACAGTTCTGTTTAACAAGAAGAGAGAGGGGCTACCATTGGTTGTAGCATCCTCATGTGGCCATCCCTCATGGGCACTCCAGATTCTGCTGTCTTTCTAACCTTTACAACCTCCTTGTTCCCACTGCTGAAGCTTGTTAGGGGCCACACATTAGCAGGGAGCAACGACTAGACCCAGATATTTCCCATTCTGAGGCTTCCTCTATACCTCAGACCACACAACTTCCCAGTGGCTTCCTCCAACAGAACATATTACAAAACTAAGTAAGTTTCTTAGAT
>NW_006408554.1:5649795-5660109 GCF_000296735.1 Chrysochloris asiatica | reverse complement strand
TGCTCTTCAGATGATCTCTAAATTCAGGTGGGATATATTCAAGGTCATATTTTGACTCTTGTGCACTTTTGCCTTACACAGTCATTAATTTACCAAATTAAGGATATTCTTTATATCGCTTTAGATTCCGGGTCTTCAAACTAAAATGTCATGGAGGCACTTCTGCTAAGAGATGATTTTTCTTCGTCAGCAAGAAGGGACAGATTCCTTTCTTGGAAATTTCAAGCTCGATTCTCTTTCTTAAGCCACTGGACCTTAGGTGGATGTACTATACACAATTCAAATTCACCTCTCAAAATTGGACTCAGCAGTTTTCTTCTAAAGCTTGGTCTTTTGTTTGCTTTTAAATTTCAGTGAATAACAACATATTGTTGCTGAAGTCAGAAATGAAGATTCTTGCTTCCCTACTCTCAGCATTGAAAATATTCCCAAAGTTTACCTAGACTGATTTTTAATACTTCTCAATCTGTCCATGTTGGCTGCTTCCACTGACATGGACTGGTGATTCCTCACCAAGATGCCTCTGACTACCCAACCAAATTCATCTCCACAACAATCCTAGGACTACCCTTGGTATTTATTGTAAGACCTAAGCAGCATACATAGTCATTCATCATCTGGCTCCTGTCACCCTTTTCAGCTGTGCATCCCTCAAGTAAGGTGCATGTGCTCTGTGTTATGAACGTACTCATTTAAACCTGGCCATGCTCTACCATTCTCAGCCTAGCCACCTCTCCCCATCTGGTTAGCTAGCTCCTCTTTGGACTCTACTAGCATCCTCCCCTATCTATACCCGGTGTATATCACACTCAGATATAGATGCTCTTACATTTATCTATCTCCACTCATTATCTAGGCTCTTTGCAGACTGACCACTGCCATTAAGTCGAGTCTTACTCATAGTGCTCCAACAGGACAGAGTAGAACTGCTCCCTAGGGTTTCTGAGATTGTAAATCTTTAGGGAACAGACAGACTCATCATTCTCCCATGGACTGACTGGTGGGTTTGAACCACAGACCTTGCAGTTAGTGGCCCAATGCCTAATCCACCATGCAACCAGGGTTCTGATTCCTTGAAGACAGAAAATGTTTCATCTCTTAATCCTCAGTGTCTAGCACAGTATCTAGAAGAGAGCAAGTATGAGTAAATTTATAGAATAGCAAGTCCTTTTGCCTTATAATTTCTTATTGTTGTTAAGTGCTGTTGATTGGTTACAACTTATATAGACCCTGTAGAGTGTTTCCAAGGAGTGGCTGGTGGATTTGAACTGCCGACCTTGCATTCAAACTGGCCTTGCAGTGCCATAACAGGGCTCCACCATGTTCTGTAGGGGTTAATTAAATAGTATTTCAGTCTATCCAACAATGGTTTTTTGTTGTTGTTGTTGTTGTTGTTGTTGTTGTTAACTGCCATCGAGTCAGTTCCAACTCACATTGACCCTATATAGGATTTCCAAGGAATGATTGCTGGATTTGAATCGTCGGCCTTGCAGTTAGCAGTCCAGTGCTTATTCTATAGTGCGTAGGAAAGTATAAATACATGTTTGACATCCCTGTCTGTTTGTCCCTTTGCCCATTCATTTAGTTACTGACCTATCTTCTAACTTTCACAAAAGAGATTTTAGGTTGCTTGAGCAACTACTGATGAATAAGACACAGTGAGCAACACAACTTTCCAAAATCCCATTAGGAGAAAAAACAATACAAAACACATTGTTATTGGATGATAAAGTATTGCATCTGTATGTGATTGGGTCTTTATATACAGTTACTTAATTTCTTTATGTCAGTAAATAGGTAGTTCCAAGTTACGTGACACAACTAAAAGACTTTGTACAATAATATTTGAGTCAGAAAAGTTGCTTCTCAATCTCAGCTTTCTCATTACCTAACCAAGTAGCTTTGGCTAAATCACTTCAGTCTCACAAGTGTGTAAACTGAGTTCCCAATGGTGACAGAGGATCCAGTCCAACACCTTTTGTGGAAATGTTTTATCTACTGTAGAGTGGCTGCTATCTCATGAACAGGGTCTTCCCATTTTAAACATTTTGTGCCATGCATATCCTGAGTTGCTAACATTCGTTTTACTGATATTAGAAGAAATAGTTACCACTGAGTCAATTCTGACTCATCATCACCCCAGGTGTGGCAGGGTAAAACCGAGTTTTTATAGTAATTTTTCAAAAGAGGATCACCAGGACTTTCTTCTAAAGTACCTGCGGGGGATCCCAAACTTCCAGCCTTTTGGTTCATGGTTGAGCATGTTAACCATCTGCACCACCAGGGACCTAATGTGAGGAAGGTCTCCTTCATGCCTGCTGCCCTCCTGCCTCCTACTTCACCTGGGGAGGTCCAGCAGCCTGAACCAGGCAGTGCACTGGGGAAGCTGTCCCATGCTGCATGCTGCATACAGCGATGGTGCAATCTGCCGGGCTAAGTGACTGTACACATGGCAAGGCTCTGCTTCCTGCTATCCTTTAAAACAGACACCTCACAGGAGGAGAACAAATAAACGAAAACTTATCAGCAGAACTAAAGAAACATGTGTCTTTTGGACATGGACCAGCATTTTCCTTTCCTGCGAGGAAGAACACAATGGCATGGAAGCAAATACAACAGTTGCTAGACTATGTTGCTGATGACACTAAGCTCGTCTTATGAAGCTAGGAGGAGGAGCGGTTGTTGGTGGTGAATTGAATGAGGAAAGAGCAAGGAAAGTATCCTGTCATGTCTGGAACTAAAGGCATTTACAAGGCTAACCACTCTTGTGCTTTCTGGTAGGATGTCTATCAGAATTCTACATTGGAATTTTTCATCTTTATTCTTCTAGCAGCTCATTAATTTACTCCCTTGTCTTCCTCCTTATTACTCCAGTGTCTGGCCCAGTGCTGTGCACGTTGATGATGTTCAATAAGTAATTAATAGTAGCTTAGGCTTCTTTAGAGCTTCCTGTGGACTAGTGCTCATTCTATGTACTTATTAACTGAGGGTGAACTCATCTAGATGCTCACAATGACCCTATGAGGTGGGGCATTTTACAGACAGAAAACTGAAGCACAGGTGGTCCCTTGTGAATGAATGAAATCACATGTTCAACCTCTGATATCTCTGTTGTTGTTATTAAGATCTGTTGAGTCAGCTCCAGCTCACAGCAACCTTGTATAGAGTTTCTGAGGACTGGTTGGTGGTTTTGAATCACCCACCTTACAGTTATCAGTCCAGGGCTTATCCTACAGCGACACTAGAACTGCAAAATAACAAACCATATAAAAAGAGGGCTTTGAATCAATTGGAATAAATAAGAGTTATGACTATATTCAGAATTTTTCTGATCCTAAAGAAATATTAACTGTGGCACTTAAGGGGAGAACAGTGGTTTTGTAGGGACTTCAAACTGCTAGGTCAGTGGTTTGAGCCCACCAGCTGCTCCATGGGAGAAAGATAATCTGCTCCTGCAGATTTAAAGCCTAAAAAAACTCCATGGGAGAAAGATAATCTGCTCCTGCAAAGATTTAAAGCCTAAAAAACACTACTACATACGGTTGCTATGAGTTGGAATCAACTTAATGACACTTAACAACAACAATACATAGTCACGTAAAGAAAATTTAATAGCCTGAAAACTTAGTACTTGAAAACAATGTCTTTTCATTATGAAGAAGTTTTTATTTTTATATTTTGGTAACATTTTTATAGTAGAGGAATTCTTGGTTGTTTTTTTTGTTTTGTTTTGTTTTGTGTTTTTTGCAATGTACATACCTGGAATCTCACTGTATGTAACTTTATATCATACCTTTTCCATGAATATAGTGTTTTTCATAAGGATTTAAAAAGTATAACTTTAAAAAATGACAATAGCAAAGTTTAACATCTTGGGCAATCTCAATTATTTTTAGGATTGTAGATCATCTTCATTTACTTTTGGAAAAGTTTAAACATTAACTTTTCAAATGATTAATGTAGTCATGTTAATTATAGAATATGAATTTTTTTAATTTAGGAAACATAATTTTCAAGAAATGCAGAGGCAAACCTTTTTATATACCAAATTCTGTGTTAGGAGCTTAAGATTCAAGTGGAGAGATCATGGTCCTTACCCTTAAGGAATTAACTCATGGTAAACTAGAAGTCATCATTACGTACAGTAAGTAATCTTCAGTGGAAAACCCTGCCGTTACCACTGCCGTGTCCCAGCTGCTCCCAGTCCTGTCTCTTGTATCCGGGCCCTCTGCTCTCTTGCTCAGTACTTTCTCATTTCACTCCTGAAATTCCTCCCCTTCTTAGGCACATCATATATCTGTCCTTTCTATTGAAACATTGCTATTTATATCCAACATACCTAAATATTTTTTTACTCATATTTATAAAATAAGTAGCCCTCCCTTGATCCTGTGATCCCCTCCACAAACCACACCATATTTCTTGTATTCTATCACTGTTAAAATTTTCAGTGCTTCTTGTCCCTAGGAGTTGTAAACAGATAATATATCTAGTTGCTAACCAAAACACTGGTAGTTTGAGTCCACCTAGAGATGCCCTGGAAGAAAGACCTCATGATCTACTGAAGAATCAGCCACTAAAAACTTGAAGAAGCAAAGTTCTACTCTGCCACACAGGGGTCACCATGACTCAGAGTCATCTTAATGGCAACTGGTTTTGCTGCTTTGATCTTTGTCACCAAGCATCCCAGTGTTTTGAATGATTAGTTTCAATACTTTCTTGTCTTCATTTTCTCAAACCTTCTCCTCTCCTCAGCTCATTCCAACTGAACTTATTATTTTCATATTTTATTGACTTGGTGTTTACCAGACTCATCAATAACCAACATTCTGGCCAGATCCATCAATCACTTCTCTGTCCTCACCTCAGTTGACTTTGGCAACATTTGGCACAGTCGTTTAAGATTCCCTCATTGCTGAAGTACTTTAACTTCCAGGTTTCTGGGATACCGTGTACTTTTTCACCCACCTCTTTGGCTATTACTTTCCATCCTTTCTCTCTTTAAAAATCTTATTGTGGAAAATGTATATGAAAGAAAACCTGCCATTTTAACTACTTTTAAGTGCATAATTCAGAGTTGTTATTTACCATGTTGAGCAACCATCACCACTTATTCCTAAAAATTTTTCATGAGCCCCCAAAACTCAGGACCTCCTTAGAGAAATTACTCCCAGGCTTCTTTGAAAGCTTTTCCTTGGGGTCCTATATTTCTGATTGTCAGAGTGTCCTAATGACCAACTGTAGGCCCTCTCCTCTATTTATATACTTTCCTCTACATGGTTTTATGGCTCCCCAAACTCTATATTCAAATCTTCATCTTCTCTGGGATCCAAACCTCTAAGTTTGCCTGCTTGTGTATAATAATTGTCTTTAAAACAATATGCTCAAAACAGAATGTTTGAATCGAAGCTGCCCCTTCCCACCTCCTCATCCCAAACCAACTCTCTCTCATCTCAGAAATGTGATCACTCACCTAGTTGCTAATGTCAAAACCTAGTGGTCATTTTTGACTCCCTGTTCCCTCTCCTTCCTCACGATCCATCAGTAAAACTGCTTCCATCAGAATATACTGGGAATTTGCAACTTCTCACTGTACAACTACAGTTTAGAGTTAGTCCTCTTCCAGGCTGGGCTGGCTACAAAAATCTCAGAAGTGGTCTCCTTATGTCCTCTCTTACCTCCAATTCTCAAATGGTAACCTGACTGATCTTTTTAAAGTACGAATACAACTCTAGTCCATCTACGCTTAAAACTTCTCAGTGGATTTTTACTACAATTAGGAAAAAAAATCCAAGTTCTCTGCCATAGTCTATAAGGCCCTTCATGATCTGGACCCTGTTACTCTCCTCCATTCACTCTGTCCTAGCCACACTGATTTTCTTGCTTGTTTTTTGAAGACGCAAAACTCATTGTCATCTTAGAGCTTTTGCATTTGCCATTCCCCTCCTGGTGTGCTACCACATCGTTGAACACTGACTTCCCTTCAACTTCCTATTTTCTTCACAAATGTCCATTCCTCACTGATAGTTCTTCCTAAACATTTTAGCTAAAGATCACCCCGCCCCCATGTGCCATGCTATATTCAATTACTGTTCTGTTTTCTTCATAGTACCTATTCACTACATATTTATTAATAATTTACACAGCATTTAATGACTATTTGTTTTCTACCACGTTAACTCTATGAGAAGGGTATTCCACAGCCATCTAGAACTGCACTTCATACTCAATCCATAGTTACTGACTTCTGGATGAATGAAAGAAACAACAAATTATAGAGAGAGTAGAGGGTGCAACATCATAGAAAAACGACGATTGCAACCCCGCTATGCAGAAATTATCACTGGTGACTTTTGACTACTTGTATCCAGGTTTTTAAAAATGAGATACTCAGTGCAAAATATCTGAGCTACTATATCTAATAGGACTCCTGGTGTGGTGCTGTAAGATCAACACTGGACTGCAAACCACAAGGTCGGCAATTCAAACCAACCAAGCTCCTCAGAAACCCTTTACAGGGATGTTATGAGTCAGAACCGATTCGACAACACTTAATAACAACAACATATCCAATAATCACATACTTCTTGAAAAACTAATTTTCCCATCTCAACTGAGGTCATGTCTGTTGTCTTCTATGGGGAATTGATAATTCAGGCTAATAAGTATTCGTTTAATGATCATCATATATAAAGCAATACTGTGGGTACTATGGGTAGATGCTACCAAGACTTTTTTTTAAAAAGGCCCTTATGTTTGCTGGCTTTATCAGGAATGATTAGATAAATATATAAACACTGGTTTACAAAGATGAAACACAAATGACCCAAGAAGGCAAGCCTGGAGATGTGTTTCAGAATGATTATAGGTTTGAAACACTATGGAGCAGTTTCACAATGCCTGCATGGGGTTGCCATGACTCCGAATCAACTCAATGACAACTAAAAACATCAACAGCACATATGCATAGATACATTTATGTTCTGAATGTAATTACTGACATATCCACATACTCTTACACCTATAGCTATTCTTGGCTACTGGAAGGAAGGCTATGAAAGCAGAGAACAGCTTGGGCTCTCTCTCTCTCTCTCTCTCTCTCTCTCTCTCTCTCTCTCTCAAGCACCCTCTCTCTCTCTCTCAAGCACCCTCAAGTCCATTTTTCCCATAGCAGAGAATATGAGAGTTTCCATATCCACACAAAAACTGGATACTGGGTATTCAAAATACTTTTCGTTTTAAATTGCTATTCTTGTTTTTAGGTGCCACTGACTCAGTTCTAACTTACAGTGAACCTATGTTCAACAGAACAAAACACTGTCCATTTCTGTGCCATCCTCAGAATTTCTGCTATGTTTGAACCTGTTGTTTCTGTCACTGTGTCAATCCATCTCATTGGAGATCTTTCTCTTTTTCACTGACCGGCCATTTTATCAAGCATAATGTCCTTCTCCAGAGACTGATCCTTCCAGACAACATACTGAAAGTATGAGAGACAAAGTCTTACCATTCTCACTTGTAAAGAGTTGTTGTTGTTGTTGTTGTTAAGTGCCGTCGAGTCAGTTTCGACCCATAGTGACCCTGAATAGGGTTTCCGAGGCTGTAAATCTTTACGGGAGCAGATCGCCTCATCTTTCTCCCGCGGAGCAGCTGGTAGTTTCGAACTGCTGGCCTTAAGGTTCGCAGCCCGATTTGTAACCACTACACTACCAGAGCTCCTCTGGCTCAATTTCTTCCAAGACAGATTTGTTTGTTCCTCTGGCAGTCCATGGGACTTTCAAAATTCTTTGCCAACATCACAATTCAAGCACATCAATTCTTCTATGGTCTTCCTTATTCACTGTCCAGCTTTCACATACATATGAGGTGATAGAAAACAACATGGCTTGAGTCAGGCATCTTAGTGACATCTTTGCTCTTTAACACTTTAAAGAGGTCTTCTGCAGATCTACCTAATGCAATACATCATTTGATTTTTTGATTGTTGCTTCTATGATACAATGGCTATGGATCCAAGCAAAATGAAGTCTTTGACAGCTTCTATCTTTTCTCATTATGATGTAATTTTAATGGTCCTTTTGTGAGGACTTTTGTTTTTTTCACATTGAAGTACAATTCGTATTGAAGGCAATAGTCTTTGATCTTCATCAGTATTTGAAGTCATCTTCACTTCTGACAGGTAAGGTTGTATCATCTGCATATTGCAGGTTGTTAATAAGTCTTCCTTCAATGCTGATGCAATGTTCTTCGTATAATCCAGGTTCTCAAATTATTTGCTCAGCATACAGATTTAATAAATAAGGTGAAAAGATACAGCCCTGGCATACACCTTTCCTAATTTTAAGCTAGCCAGTATTCCATTGTTCTGTTCGAAGGACTACTAAGTACAGGTTCTTCATGAGCACAATAAAATGTTCTGGAAAACCCATTATTTGCAATGCTATCTATAATTTGCTATGATCCACACAGTAGAATGTCTTTGCATAGTCAACAAAGCATAAGTAAGCATCTTTCTGGTATTCACTGCCTTTAGCCAAGTTTCATCTGTCATTAGAGAGATCTCTCTCATTCCATGTATTCTTTTGAACCTGGCTTGAATTTCTGGCAACTCATTGTTGATGTAAGGAGCTCTGGTAGCGTAGTGGTTACGAATCAGGCTGCGAGCCTCAAGGTCAGCAGTTCGAAACTACCAGCTGTTCCATGGGAGAAAGATGAAGCTTTCTGCTCCCGTAAAGATATACAACCTTGGAAACCCTATACAGGGTCACTATGAGTCAGAACCGACTCCACGGCACATCACCACCACCACCAATTGTTGATGTACTGCTCCAAAGGTTTTTGGATTATCTTTAACAAACTTTTATTTGCATGTGTTAAGATACTATTTGATGATTTCTGCATTGTTGGGCCACCTTTCTCCAGAATGAGTAAAAATACAGGTTTCTTCCAATTGGTTAGCCATGTAGCTGTCTTCCAAATTTCTTGGCCTAGCTAAGTGAGTACCTCCAGTACTGCATCATTTTTTAAAAGCATTTCAGTTTGTATTCTGTCAGTTCCTGGGTACTTGTTGCTCACCAATGTTTCAGTGCAACTTGACTTCTTCATTTAACACCATTGGTTCTTGGCCATATGCTCCCTTTTAAAATGGCTGAGTATCAACCAATTCTTTTGGTACAGTAACGCTATGCATTCTGTCCATTTTCTTTGGATAATTCCCACATCATTCAATGCTTTCCCCATAGAATCCTCAATACTGCATTCCTAGGCTTGATTATTATTTTTTTTTCTTTCTTTTTTTAGTTCCTTCAGCTTGAGAAATGTTGAGCATGTTCTTCCCTTTTGGTTTTCTAATGCCAGATCTTTGCATATTTGACTATAATACTTTGTCTTCTCGAACTGCCCTTTGAAAATTTCTGTTCAGCTCTTTTACTTAATTTATTCTAGTTGCTTTAGCTTCATTAAAGTTTAATTTTTTGTTTAAAGAACGCCTTCTGACACCATTTTTGGTCTTTTCTTTTTTATTGTCTTTTTAATGACCTTTTTGCTTTCTTCATGTATTGTGTTTTTTACATCATCCCAAAATTCTTTTGGTTTTTGGTCCTCAGTGTTTAATGCAACAAATCTGTTCTTGAAATGGACTCTAAATTCTGGTGGGGTATAGTCAAGGTCATATTTTATCTCTGGAGGACTTGTCTTAATTTTCTCCAGCTTCAGCCTAAACTCGCAGATGAGCAACTGATTGTTTGTTCTACAGTTGGCCCCTGAACTTGTTTTTGCTAATGATATTTAGTTTCTCCACTGTGTCTAATCACACATGTCATTAATTTGATTGCTGTGTATTCCATCTAGTGAGATCCATGTGTATGATCAGCTTTTATGTTGCAGAAAATGTATTTACAAAAACAAGTCACTGGTCTTACAAAATTCGATCATGTCATCTCCAGCATCATTTCTATCAACAAGGCCATTTTTTTTCAAATCTGGATCCTTCTTCTTTGTTTCCAACTTTCACATTCCAATCACTAGTAACTATCATTGCATCTTGATTACATGTTTGATTAACTTTAGATGGAAGAAGTTTGTATAATTCAATTTGATCATCATTGAATTTAGTGAATGCTGTGTAACTTTGCATAATAATCTTATTAACTGGTTTTCCTTGTAAGCATATATATATTATTCAATCTCAGAGAGCATTGTACTTCAATATATTTCTTGAAATGCTCTTTTTGACAATGAATGTGACACTGTGCTTAAATAATTTGTTGTTCCCAGAATAGTAAACCATATGACTGTCTGATTTAAAATGGCAAA